>NC_137829.1:22629158-22861658 GCF_963921795.1 Nannobrachium achirus
GTGTGTGTGTGTGTGTGTGTGTGTGTGTGTGTGTGTGTGTGTGTGTGTGTGTGTGTGTGTGTGTGTGTGTGTTGTGTGTGTGTGTGTGTGTGTGTGTGTGTGTGTGTGTGTGTGTGTGTGTGTGTGTGTGTGTGTGTGTGTGTGTGTGTGCGTGTGAGTGTGTGTGTGTGTGTGTGTGTGTGTGCATGATAATGCAGTGGGTCTGCAGTCGCTACCAGCCGTGTTTGGGAACACTTCTCACGTCAGCAGTGGCTGCCGCAGCACTCAGGACTTTCTTTCTATTCCTCTCCTCTACTACTAACTACCTCCCTTCCTCCCTTCCATCCTTCCATCCATCCATCCATCTTCCACCTGTCTGTCTGTCTGTCTGTCCATCCTTCCATCCACATGTCCATCCATCCATCAGCCATGTCTGTATCCTGTCTGTCTCAGCTCTGCTCTGCATTCCAAAGTTTCAGCACTATCTCCATCCATCCATCCATCCGTCCGTCCGTCTTTCAGCCACTTCTTCTGCAACAGGTTGCCTCAGTAGTTACAGCAAGGGTCAGCAAGCAATCATTTTGAAATGAAGTGCCATGTTCTTATGTTCTCAACCTGTAGGTCGGGACCCCCAGCGGGGTCCTCACATGATTTTGGGGGGTCCCCAGATGATTAATCTAATGTGCAACATTGCTTCCTCACTCAACAGTAAACAAACCAACATTATGTTGGACTTTTTCATACCTTAAAAATGACAAATTAAACATTGGCCAAAATGTTAACTATTTGAGGCAGAAAATAGCCGATACATGCTCACAACGCGAGGCGTTGTGAGCATGTAGATCTGCTATTTTCACAATAGTACCATGTTATACAAAATGCAATGCCTCAACTATTAGAGCTCATCAGGGTGGGGGGGGGGGTCCCCAGTTAAAATATGATTATTTTGGGGGTTGTGGCCTGAAAAGGTTGAGAACCACTGTTCTAGATAGTCAATGTGCCATGTCAACGTACATTTTAATGACACCCCATCATTTTGATTGGCAGGACATTTTTATAACAATCATTAGACTATAATCCACCTACTGTATATCTCCCCGACTCCCTCACCTCTATCTATCTATCTATCTACTGTATCCATCTATCCATCTACTGTATCTATCTAACCAAAACGTACACCTTTTCGTATACGTTTTTCACTTGAAAATGTGTTATGTGTTAGATATAAATATCCTAATCTATCTATCTATCTATCTATCTATCTATCTATCTATCTATCTATCTATCCATCTCCCTTCAGGTTAATTCACCCACCCACCCATTTATGCATATTATTTCATTTGTTCTATCAGTCATTCTCTCGGCCAAGCTCCCCATCTCTTTATCCATCTTCCCATAATTTCTCTCTCTCTCTCCTCATTCCCTCCATCTGTCCATTGCTCTACCTCTCCATCTCTGTTCATCCATCGCCTCCCCCTCACTCTTTAAACATTCATTTAGTCAGCGTCATTAACACTTTCCCACTTCCTCTCACCCACACACATGCACTGTACACACGCACGTACACACCAGGCACGTGCACACACAGACATCAAAGGGGGCTTGAGCATCTGCCCTTTTACCCGTCTGTAAGAAGTGCCCTCTCCAGACCATGAACGCAGTTTGGTGAAAGAAATGCAAATGCCCTCTTTCCATGCCATACCTGAAGGCAGCATTCAAGAGAAGCGCCTTGTCCAAACTCTCCTGAACATGAATGCAGCATCTTGTGTTGAAAGAATTGTACTCTCTGTTGATTATGCTTACTTAGTTCAGTGTGGTATCACGCACCGAAAATAGCTGACCTTCAAGCTTGGAGGTCGGCTATTTTCGATATTTCCATCAAAAGGCCCTTTTAGAGATTAGTTTTAGTAGATTTAGTCAGCCCCTGCCTCTCTAAAATTCTCTGCACGTCCCTGGTACACACGCACGTGCACATACGCACGCACACACACACACACACACGTGTACACTAAATATTTAAACTAAACCAGGGGTCTTCAACGTTTTTCGTGCAAGCACCCCTTAGCTGAGAGAGAGATGAAGCACAAGTACTACTTTATATATATATTGGATTCATGCATGTCAAATGTGTGTTTTGCACTGTTTTCTGACATTTAACGACTCAAACCCTCAATACTTTGTAAACCTGACCTTCAGCTCCTGAGCTCGGTTGGGTCTGCTCTTTTCCTATTGAAAATAGCCAATCTACAAGCTCACAGCGCATCCCAGAAGCATTGTGAGCGTATAGATTTCCTTTTTTTCTGCTAATGTTCTCCCCAGAGTTCTAGGGTTCAAGGGTTAGTGTAAAAAGTCCCTATGCACACAAAGATTTTGTCCCCCTGCAGTATTTCTGAGGACCCCCTAGGGGTCCCGGATTCCCTGTTGAGGACCCCTGAACTCAACTATCTCACACCTCAGTGACAACATTCCCTCCTATGAGCTATACATTAACGTGCCAACATAGCTTTGAAAGTACTAGGGCATTCTATTTCAAATACATTCATTTATGAACTGACAAGCCTGACTTTAAAAGGCACATTATTTATGTGATACGCAGCCCCTACTGATAAACAAGGTGTTGTGTTTTAAAATAAACCAGCTCTCCCGCGGCTCCTTCCCCTGATCCCTTAGCCTATTTTGCCTCTCAAACAAGACTAACATCATATCAAATCCCCTAGAGGCCGTGCTGATCATTACAACCAACACTACATTTCGAAAAGGCCGTGCTTGGGATCAGCACAATCTGGAGGGATCATCCTGCAATCTGGCTACTAATATGCAATATTCTGTGTGGAAAGCTGACATTTTGTCCAGAGGGTGTCATGGGATCACTCGAATGGTTAGGGTTCATCCTCCAGGGAGCATGAAAAGCAGGTTTCAAGGCAATCCACAAATTTGATTTTGACATATCTTATAATGCAAATGTAAATGTTTTGCCTATACGGCTGCAGCTAGATTAAAGGCCATATCCACCTGTTTCCGCGGTAATTTACTGTAGAATTATGTGTGGGACACATCCGGGTATTCTGGGACCGTCAATGACGGTCGGGATTACGATTGCGTCACACTCGGCTCGGCTCGGCTGCGACGTAACTGCGAGCCGGAACTGCCGCCCACCTTCTGCGCAATGCACGATGGGACGCTGGAAACTTGTGGATAGCGGTCATCAAAATCGGTAGGGTTCATCCTCCTGCATGGGGGCAAGCAAGAGTACAGCAAATTCCTTGGCCAGCCAGTAATTTTCAGGACATGTTGTACAGTATGTTGTTTGGAAGCAACCTGTGGACAGTCCAGCGGTGACATCCGTAGCGCCCCCGCTGCTGGCAGGGCAAAACATCTCACACACTGTCTGTTCAAACAGTTCAAACTGTTCAAACAGTCTACATTAGCCAAGAGTGAAACAATTCAAACAACTACTTCTACTTGAAGACTGTTTCTGTTTTGTTATCGTGACAAGTGAAGAGGTGTTTTATTTTATAGAGCGAGGGAGGAGCTGAGGTGTTTCAACAGCTCCGGGGGATCTCAGAGAGGACAGTCTACTCTGCTGTCTTATAGATTCTGGCCACATTTTGTCAACATGCTTTAGAAAGGAAGGGAAAACAACAGATTTACTGGTCGATGATATCTCGGTGAAGGATTGTGAAGGATAGGCAAAAGGAATTATGAAGGATAGGTAAACTATAAGCATTGTGCTTCCGCCTATTCCTTTTTTGGTCATGATTTGAATTTTTTATGTTTTTTGCATTTGTTGTGAACAAGGACCAAAATAAACCTATTAATTCATTCAAACCTCCTTAGGGCAGATATGAATTTCAGGCCCCTGTGACGTTCAGAACTATCGCACAATGCAGCTTTAAGTCTCACCTTAAGTGCCACGTCTGATTCACAACTCACAGTGCATACATACAGTACACACATTCATACACATGCGGACACACTTGTGCATTCACACGTGCACACACATGCACATGTACTCACACAATGCAGACTCTGTCCCTGTTCCTCTCCCCCTCTTGATCTTTCACACACACAGACACACACACGCACACACACAGACACACATGCGCGCGCACACACACACGCACACACACACCATGCCTACTTCTACAAAGACTCTCCTCACATTCACTTATAGTTCCTGTTACATAGCACAAATGCACAAAAACACATCACAGGTCTACTGTTGTTTTTGTTTTTCCGCGTGGAAAATAGGTGACTTTGTGATCAGCTTATTCCCAGTCATACAAGGGCAAAATACATTATGATCAAAACTAGCATTTGCTGAAAATTATAATATTACTGATTTCACAAGGCTTTTAATGCAATTTGCTGTATCACCATGAATACAGACACTGGCTGTGGCTCCCATGTATTTACTGAGGGAAGTGCTCACAGCAAAAAATATGAAAATAAATGGGTATTTACAATGGGGTAGTCCCAACAGTAACTGATCACATTTGCTCAAAACGGTACACAGCGAAATCCTCAGTAGTTAATTTAACTTAAGTCATCCAAAGGGAAACAAAAAGCGTACACGGACACACGGACGGACAGACACAGACATGATGTGCCGTTTTCTCATACTAAACTGCGACCTTCGGTCACAATAAAGGTTATAACTGTTATAGACCTGTTAGTGAGTAGAACTGTTGTGTTATATTTCTCTGCACAGCATTATAAAACATTATGAGGCATTAGTAATAGCCAGAGAAAAGTGCAGAGAAGACGTAGTATAGGCACATAAAAAACAGATGTATGCCAATGTCAACCTAATTGTCTGAGGCAGACGATAAATCTTAATTAATCATGCTGCATCAGTGAGTCAAGGACTGCTGTATACATCATGCTCACTTATTTTTCTCCCCTCGTCCGTCCTCATACGCTCACGTCTACATGCATGCGTGCGCAGGGGTGTTGCAACAAATTCTGGGCCCTGGATACAAGGATTCACAGCGGGCCCCCCATGAATGTTCTTCATAGGGGGAGGGGGTTTAACCCTTTTAGACTGGGAACGCATTATTACGCATTATTTTGTGCTTTATCCATTGAAAAATAGCAGATATACAAGTGCGGCACCGAGTGCCGCGCTGTGAGCTTGTATATCTGCTATTTTTCAATATCTAAAGTATAAAATAATTAAGGCCCCTCCACCTTGGGCCCTAGTAACTCAGTCCACTTTTCCCCCCCTTGTGACGCCCCTGCTCACGTCTCCATGCGTGCGTGCGTGTCTAATACTGAAGTCAACAGTGTACACAAGAAAGGCCCTTGGGGTTTACCCTGGAGGACTTTGTTCAGCGGTGCCCAGTGTTTCTGGGCAACATAAAAATACAACCACTCATTAGCTTAACTACAGCTGACAGATACTGGATGGTGAGATCATACCTAGCTCCCAACACCGGGACAGTGGAATTGGGACACATTACGTCGGTCCAACCCATTCAAATAATACCCGGCAGACAATAATAGCATATTGTAATGCAGTGTTTCTCAAACTTTCAAATTTCAAGGTCTCCCCTTGACTCTGACGGTGTACAAATGGAATCAAATGGACCCATCAGGGTCCATTTGGTACCATTTGTACACCGTCAGAGTTACAGACTTGTAAGGGTCAATTTAGACCCCCCTAAAAGAACCCACAGAGTCCCTGGAATCCACTTTGAGAAACACTGTTTGTAATGCAATATTGTACCTAGTGGATGGTTCCCTGTGGTCTCCACTTATTTGAATACGTCAAGTTTTTCTTTCTTTCTTAAGATTTATGGTATGTACTATGGATGTTTTTGAAGCGGTGAAAGCCGCTTCCAAGCAGTGGCTTTGTCTGTTCCCTACAGTCTGTCCCATAGGCTTCCAAGGAGTCCCGTGTCCGTGTCATGTCCCGTGCAGCAGTATTGAGGATTGGTCAAGCTTCACATGACAATTTGGCCCTCCAGACAAAATCATACATTCATTAAGAATTCATAAAAATATAGAACTAAAACACATATAAAGTATAGATCTAGAACACAAAATGTATAGATCTAGAACACAGATTTCATAGCTCTAGAACACAGAATAAAGATTCACCGCTTCACTTCGAACCGAGGTTTGATTTTTTCTTTGCGCCGATGACGCATTAGGAGCTTGTAGATCTACTGTTTTCACCAAATGTTCACCTATTTTTGCTGAATGTTTGTCTATTTTGAAATGTCCAGAATAGGCATGCGTGTGGTTAACCTTGTGTGTCCCTTCCAGGGACTGCTCAGATTAATGGATGCAAAATGACTGTCTCATGTAGCCAGGGCGATCACAAATTGCCAACCTACGGATACGTCTGGGGAAATCTCAACTCAATAAATGGGCTTAAATGGTCTGGGGAAATCTGAATTCAATAAATGGGCTTGGACAGCAGAGGAAACCACCGGTAACAAACCTACGCCCACTGACTCTGAAAACCAATGCTGCATACCATCTTACAGTAGATATGAAAGACCACCCCTGCACTGGTTCTGATGTTATTTTGTTTTGTTTTATCCCATTCACTGAATTTAAAAGTCACCGGACATATCATCATTAGGTGGAGATCTCTGAATGTCTGGCTATGCAAAGACTACATAATGACAGGAATATTAAGCAACCCATGTGTGCCCTCACCCTCACACTACTTATGCAGATGCTGGTGTTGCTGATTCTCTGTGCGGCCATGGTCCAGCTCGTTGCTGTTGGTGTATTTGAGCAGGTTGTGGGAGCACACATAGTACAGCTGGCTGATCTTGCTCAACTCGTGGAGTTTCCCAGGCCAGACCCTGCTTGCACTCCTGTACGCTCCACCAGTCTCAAGTGAATTTATCTTGCGTAACACACTAGAACAAAACTGTCTGAGGACAGAGGAACGTGGGAAGAAGGGGGATAAGGCGATAATGCAAGGAAAGGAATTAAAGAAATCCCTGAAAGGGAGGAAATGGGGACATGCCAGACTAGAGGTTAACAGGCATAAAGGCGAGGAAGTCGGAGACGAGAATATGGATCTCACACCAGCGAGGATGAGTATCGATTGATATATAAGTATCCCTATAGCAGTGGTCAAACTCTGAGATCTTTTGAACTGTACTAGAGTTTGTGGAAATAAAATCCACACACAAGCGTGTGCTGCGCAGGCAAAAGCCAATAATCAAGAGGACTAGAAGATGATGTTATTACATGGTGGATATACCCTGGGTAATGGGATTAACAGTGGACCAGAAAGCTTTTACTGAACTTGTCATTTTTCTAACATTACGGAAAGAGACACATAAATACAATAATTGAACATGTCACTCACTCAGAAGAGCCGTTGCAAGTGTGATTTGAGCGTCTAAAGGCCGGCTGGGATCCATCTGCTGGGTTGTCCCCAGCTGCGCCTTTGTTTTAAGGACAAACTCTGTGATTAACTCATTAACTGATTGGTTGATTGATAGGTGGATTGCAACCCTTCCACCCAATTTACAATTTAGGCATTTAGCAGAAGCTCTTAATCCAGAGATACATCACCCAACACCGAGTGGAGTGGAGTGATAACCCACAGTGTCGTGTTTCTTTGTATGCATGTGTGTGTCTACATGTGTATTAGATGTTATAGGAATAATTTCCAAAGTAGCCACACATGAAAAACTTTGATCCCCTTTAATTTATTCTGTCGTTTTTCCAATCTTGTAGGGTCCTACAGTATAGGCCATAGAACCCTAGCATCCTTTTGTGGCGTGAACATTTGCCAAAATTAGAAGATACTACTAAGCTCATAATGTGTCATATTGCAACGTATTGTGAGCTTGTAGATTGGCTATTTTCAGAGAGAGATTTGGTGTAGAGGGGGGGGGGGGGGGGGGGGAACTGGCCAAGTATAGAGCCAAGGGGGGAAAAAGTTTATTGAGTTAAAGTAGTTATGTTATTAAAATTGTAATATTTCATAAAGGAGTATTTCTGCATTATGGTATCAGAATAAATGTTTAATTTAAATCTGCACAGCCTACCATTTCCACCACTGCCCTACAGACATTGCTAGAAGACAAAGGCTCTAGGAATACGGGTAAAATATTATTGCTAACAGGGGTGTCGCACCAAATTCTGGGCCCTGGGTACAAGGATTCACGGCGGGCCCCCCATGAATGTTCTTCATAGGGGGAGGGGGTTTAACCCATTTAGACTGGAAACGCATTATTACACATTAGGGTCTGCTTTAACTATTGAAAAATAGCAGATCTACAAGCTCGCAGCGCGACTTGTATATCTCCTATTTTTCAATAGCTAAAGTATAACATAATTAAGGCCCCTCCACCTTGGGCCCTAGTAACTCACCCACTTTTCCCCCCCTTGTGACGCCCCCGATTGCTAAAGCTTCCACCATTCCTTCCAATTTTGTCTTCCTTTGCTCTCAGCTGCTTTCCGCATGCCACTGTGCATGGCAGCTTGTGCGTGTTTAGTTCATCAATCCCTATTTGTCAAAGCTGTTTTAATGTCTAGTGGAAGATGTACAATTCCTGCGATACCTGCATGAGAACAGCCAGATAATTAGCATCATAGTGCTGATTATGTATCGAGGGAGAATAGCTTTTAAATAGCTTGAGAACTTCATTCAGTGCAGGGCATCTCAATATGAAGGGATGGTGCGCCTTGTTGTTCATGAGAATATTATGGGATGCTGAGTGATGGATTCAAAACTGTACAAGGGATATCAATTATACATACCGTAGGAACATAGTGCTTGGAGTACTTTTCATCTAACATGAATGAATTCGTATCATTATAAAATGAAATTGTATTTAAAAAAAAAAAAGAAAAAACTGGCGTAAACTGCTTAGCAAAAGAAATGAACAAGAACTATTGACAGAATAATCGTTGAATCAAAAGTCACTGTTCAGTATTTCAAAATGTGTGATTCTGGACACAAGCTTTATGTTTATGGGTGCCAGAGGTACCGGTAAACTGAGCGATGGCTGTTGCTGACACTGTCACGGTCACAGATTTTTGTTTGTCTAGGTCTTGTATTTCTATTTATGTTCCCTGGTCTTGTTGTCATGGTTCTATGTTGTCCACCCAGCTGTATCTCATGTGTAATCAGTCATGTGTATATTAGTCTTGTTCCCCAGTCAGTCCTTGAGTCATTGTCTAGTGTCACCTGGCTGACAAGATCTTCATGTACCTGTATGTTTGCACTCCACTTTGCCTGGCTGTCTGCATTTGGGTCCTCACCACACCACCATCCTGACAAACACGTGACCTTGAACCAAGGTGGTTGACTCAAGGACACACACATCTAGGGTACAGAAACACAAACACATGCATCTACACAAAAAGCAATTTTGAAATATGCAATATTTATACATGTGTAAAGCACTAAATGGCTACCAAAAGGATGCGCCTGCCACACACACACACACACACACACACACACACACACACACACACACACACACACACACACACACACACACACACACACACACACACACACACACACACACAAACAAAGAAACCAATATTGAAAAAATGAAATATTTATACGTGTGAAATGCTGTTAATGGAATATTAAAGTGATGTATAATTTCTGTATAATTTTGTAATAAATATTTTGCTCAAAACCCTGGTTGAAAAAGTACAAGCACAAATTTACCAAACTAGTGTAGCATAACGAGTCCAATCTACATGGACGAGAGATTGACAGGTGCCAGTCATTATACGGGTAGTACCACCTTCTTGCACCGCCATCTCTATTGGACACTGCTGCAATTACCTCTACAATGGACATAAAAGTGATGGATTGCAGCTTGAACCACTGAACACTTTCAAATAACTAAAACTGAATGGTGCTTGTGTGCAATCTCTGTGAAAGCATTTAAATGTCACAGGAACAAATGAAGTTTGACTCGTCGTCGGTTGAGAGCCAAAGCGCTACAGTTAGACAACTCAGCATCTACAGACTACAATCCTTTTGTTTCTCATGTAATTAATTATGATATTATTTGTTACTCGTGTTATGAGCTTGTCATGTTTTCGGGACAGAGATTTGGTGTAGAGAAGGGGTCTTCTATGTTTTCAGGCCAAGGACCCCTTGAGGTGAGATGAAGAGAGAGATGAAGCAGGGACCCCCACAACCTTTTCATAGATTCCTTATAGTTTCATTGTTGGACAGCACAATCATATCAATTTGTGTTTTCAGATATTTAACCACGTGAACCATCAATACTTAAAAAACTTGACTCCACTTTGCCTGGCTGTCTGCTCTGTCTACTCTGTACTAAGTCTACTCTTTTCCCCTCTACACCAAACCTCTTTGCCGAAAAAAGCCGATATGCAGGCTGAGCTTGTAGATCTGCTATTTTCGGCTGATGTTCTCAGAATATGGACACGGTTCAAGGATATGGTTCAAGTGGTTAATATAAAAAAGGAGAAAAAAAGTTTCTATCACACAATGATTTGGAGGACCCCCTGTAGTAACTCTGAGCTAGGGGTCCCAGACACCCTGTTAAAGACCCTTGGTGTAGAGGGAAAACCGTGGAGTCCTGCCAGTGTTGCTCTCCGGCTCCAGACACTTTAGCATTTCAGTCAATAAAAGGTCTCAAACAATGAAAGCAGAGGAGGGGGTTCACAACCAGTGGTGTAAAGTAACTAAGTACAAGTAATGTATAATTTTGCGGTATTTGTACTTTGTACTTTACTCAAGTATTTCCAATTTCCAATATTATTACTTCTGCTCCACTACATCTTGGATACAAATATTGGACTTTTTCTCCACTACATTTATTTGAAAACTTTAGTTACTAGTTACTTTGCAGATATAAAGGATAATATTATAAAACATACATAAAGCCCTTTAGTCCTATTTACCGTGGCTATTTGAAAATAGCCGACACGTGAGCTTGTAGATGTGCTATATTCAAACATTTTGTACTTTAATTTTGGTACTTTAAGTAGCCTACATTTTGATGCCAACACTTTCATACTTTTACTCAAGTACATTTTGAATTCCGGACTGTTAGTGTTTCTATATTGCAGTATTGGATACTTTTACTTAAGTAATAAATGTCAGTACTTTTTCCACCACTGTTCACAACTTGGGTGCCTGCTGGTTATGTGCTCCTTGGGAGCCATGAGGACTCGAGTTTGAATCCGACTCTTGGTCTTGTCTCGCATGTCTCTCCTCTGTCTGCCCTTGGTCGGCTGTAACTCTTTCTTATTGCTTAGATAGGAAAGTGTAGAAGAGCAAACTGCTGGACTGATAAAAACAAATATCTAGTGCACGCTACCATTATTCCAATGAAGTAAATGCAAAAGTATCCTTTTAACTAGAAGCAGTGCTCTTAGGTCTCCGCCAGGTCAGGTAGGTTATTGTGGCCCCCTGGTGGCACTAAAATAGGCAAATGTTAAAAGGATGACATATCATCTGCGGCCTGTCATGATTTGAGGCATTTCGTTCCAAAAAAATGTGTTTTCAAAAATTGAGCTGCTGGTGGCACTATAACAGGCCAATGTGAAAAGGGTGTGCGTGCAAAATGTCACGGAAATCACACTCTGTGTTCATGATTTGAGCCAGGCATTTTGTTCAAAAGGGAGCACTCTTGCAAACTTTGGAAGCCAATCATAGCCAATCAAGGATGGAATATGAAAAATCTGAAAGACCCGTTTCGTGTAATGCTGTGTACCGATTTGCGTGATTTTTGGACAAAATCTGTAGGAGTACTGTTCAAAAATGTGTTTTGCACAAATCCGCCTCCTGGTGGCGCTATAACAGGCCCATGTCCACAAACATATGGAAGGACACACACAAGGACACACGCACGCGGACGCCGGACGGATGGTCAGTGGCGAAATCATAGTCTCGGCCATGCCTTTCGGCCTGGCAGAGACAATTAAACCCAAAGTTTGGCCGCTATGCGTCCCTCAATCCTACGGCGCACCACCGATCCGACCCATATGTCTGAGTCATAGTGACGGGGGGCTTAAAACATTATATTATACATTCACTTTGTCTTGTTAGTATTATTGATTGTGTATTATTATTGATAGTCCACAGTGTATAAGCACTGATTCTCAACCTGTGGGTCAGGGACTCTGGGCCCGCTGGTGAGGGTCGATATTAGATAGATACCTTTATTATCCCAAGGGGAAGATTTGTTGCCCAGAGGCAGCACAGCAGTATAAGGTTATTTACAAAGTTACAGAGAAGTATGAAAAAGATAAAAAGAAAAAACAAGAACAGAGTACAGAGTACAGTAAGTACAGTAAGAGCAAGGTACAACAGGAAAGGGAACGAATAATATATATACATAAAGTGTCTTAAAGCACGACTATCAAAAAATAATACAGTGCCCAAATCAAAGTGACCATAACAGTCAATGCTAGTTAGTGCAACAAGTATCTCTACATCATGTCAAACACAAGCAGAAATACTAAAAGAAAACTACTAACACAACCTAATAGTGCAGTGTCCAAAGGTCAGAGCGATAAAAACAACTAGCAAAAAAATAATAAAAAATAAAAAATAAACAAGAAAGGGTGATGCGGCAAGACGCACAAAAAAACACCCTCCCTGGAAGATCCTTAGAGGTCAAAGTCAAAGTCAGTGCAGATATAGTTCCAGTAAGGAAAAAAAAGGCTACCGTCGTCCTACGTTAGGAAGGTAGTCCTTGTCAATCGACCGTTGTGTGTCTCGTTGTACAGCTTGAGAGAAGCCGGTACAAAAGACTTTCCTAGTCTCTCGCATCTCCGCCCTGGGTAGACAAAACGGTCATTTCCTCTCTTACTCCAGTAACTGAAGATCTCAAGATGGAGGGGGTGGGAGGAGTTGTTCAAGATGGAGTCCAACTTCTTAGCCGTTCGCACTTTGGCAACTTCCTCCACCCCCTGCAGAGAGGACCCAACAACAGAGCCAGCTTTCCTCACCAGTCTATATATTGCAAGTAGGCCCCCAAATAATTTGGGGGTAACACAATCGATTGATTGATTGATTAATTATTAAATTAAACATGCTCTGAAAATGCATGCGGCCAACCAGTTCCGACCACTTAACACGGCAGCCATTTGGCTTTTCAACCCAGAAAAGGTTTAGTTAGGAACCACTGGTAGAGACACAGGAAACAAAGGAACCCACTTTTGTAGAGACACAGGAATCAGGAGGGGGAGAGAGTCGGGTGTGACAGCCAGCAAAGGTCTGCCGGGTCTTGGGAATCGAACCCGGGACTCGCTTTCAGGAATCAAAACGCATGGGTGTGCAACTGTGCATCTTAAGCACTCGGTCATCGGCGCCCCAAAGGAATAAAACAAAAGATTCTGTCCTACAGGGAATACCTCCACTAACCTGTCATATGCTCCTGTAACCTAGCAACATCCGCAGTGGAACACTGGCTGACCAGCAGCAGAGCTGGGGTCAGTACTGGTGGGAAGAGAAAGATAGTGTCACACTATCACTCACACGCACGCACAGGCACACAACCGTGCACGCACACTTGCAAATGAATGCGAGCATGCACTATGCATACTACATGCATCCAAGCACAAATTGCCTACCCACCCACACACACGTCCCATCGGAAAGGGTTCTGTGAACTGACATGAGCACAGTAAGCACTACACACAGGGAGAGACATGCCTGTATTGCATGCAGGCTTATGCACCTTATATGTGCCTCTGAGTAGAGCTAGCCACTTTGTCATCATGGCAGGTTGGTCTTACATACGGAGAAAGACTAACAAAAAGGGAGAAATGGGAAAAGAAATATGAAACAGGTGAAAACAAGAGCTTTACGAAGCGGTGGAGGAAACGGATTGAACGAAGAGGTGAAACATGAAGGGGGGAAAAACATTTATAATCCTCTGAAGATATAAAAAGATGGGATGTGGCTATAGTTATTACAGACACATTATAGACCTCTTTGTCTTTGGTTCATCCATTTGGTTGTCGGTGAGGAATCAATAACTAACCTGGGTGTCTTCCTGCATGTGCTGCCCTCCACTGTAGCCTACAGACTCCATTTGTCATAGATTGTTTGTCAGTTGGCTAATCAGCACAAACACTTTAAGAGCGAAGAAGGTCGATAACAGCCTCGAAAACAAAATACTCTT
This sequence comes from Nannobrachium achirus, assembly GCF_963921795.1. NCBI lineage: Eukaryota > Metazoa > Chordata > Actinopteri > Myctophiformes > Myctophidae > Nannobrachium > Nannobrachium achirus. Next base: position 22,643,249 of record NC_137829.1, read on the forward strand.
TCTACCGATACTCAGATAAAAGGACACAGATTAAAGGCCTTGGATTCACATCTTTACCTGTGGACAAAAAATGTTCACCCAAAAATGTAGGGGGGAAAAATAGACAAGGAGAGACGACTAGCTCAATTCGGACGGGATTAACATTACCTGAGGACCCCAGGTAAAGTGGAAAGATCACTGAGGTCCTCTGTTTTTTTAATCCCGTGTGAATCGTCCATGTCTGTAATAATCACGGATGACATGGGGTAAAGATTACAGGCCGTTTTACCTACCATAATAATCACTTTACAGACGTCCTCTGGTCAAGTAAATGTAAGTAGCCTTGGGAACCAAAGGCTCTCGAGCCATGTGACCTATAGGGCACAGAAACAGATAGGTTTCTGTGCGAGGTGTCTTGACAAGTACATCCCTCGGCCATGGTGTACAAGTACACCCACTGGACATGACGCTGGTACATTTGTTGCCAGGGAGAGACAAAGAATGGTGTGAATACGAAAAACCATCTCCCTTTTCTAACTTGGGTCACCAGAGTGATGCTTTGTTGGACTGCAGAGGAGACTAAAGGCATTTTAGTCTGTATAATAAATGAATATTATAAAATATGAATGCAGTGCTTCCGAAACATTTCTGGCAAACGCAGACATACACTTTGTAAAGGAGGCAAGGAACATGCCAAATGCAGTAGGTTAGCCCTATACTGTAACCGTTTCAGTTTAAAAATGGGTGTATTTTCTGGTGCCCAGGGGAGATGATAATGCATGTACAGCCTGCCTCACCCAGCTAATGGCTGCCCCAGGGATGTGAAGAGAATGTTAGATAGGCATGGGCTAAAATTTCTAAAAGGGCCTTTTGGTGAAAATATCGAATATAGCCGACCTCCAAGCTCACAACGTTGTGAGCTTGGAGGTCGGCTATTTTCGGTGCTTGATATCACACTGAACTAAGCATTAATCAAGTGAATACAGGAGATGTGGCGTAATGGCATGGATTTCTACACAGAGAGGGCAATTCTTTCAACATAAGATACTGCATTCAAGTACATGATACTGCATTCAGGTATGGCATGGAAAGAGGCTGTTTGCATTTCTTTCACCATAGATAAACTGCATTCATGGTCTGGAGAGGGCACTTTTTACATACAGATAAAAGAGCAGGGACTCAAGCCCCCTTTGATGTCTATGTGTGCACATGCCTGGCACACAGGTACAGTAATAGCTTTGCTCAGGGACACTTCAACACATGCTGGGCGAGTCGAGGGTCGAACAGGCAACCTTTCGATTCCCAGACGGCATCTCTACCCACTCAGCTATAGGACCGCCCCAAATATATCACGATAAATAATGACTTGACTTTAATTATTGTGACGTCTTTGTCTTGGGATAGCAATAAGGTCAAATGATGAACTTCTGATGAATATATCTCCTTGGTTTCCAGACAGGGGTGTTACATTTTCCAGTAGTGAAGACTGGGAGCTATATACGGTTGATGAATATGGTTCTGTCTCTGCGGCATGATTCAATTCACATCCAGGAAAACGATGAAATAGAGAATGATGGTGAAAATAGACCCACCAGCTGTGACTGTGACACACTCTAAGTCTATGATGCATGGATACCATTTTACAGAAAAGTAGACAGAGAACTTTGCCAACAGTATTCTATCATAGTGATTTTTAAAACCTATTTTCCACTTGTTTTTTTTAAGTTACACAGATTTTGCTCAAATTCCCAATCCCCATCCTGCTAATGCCCCCACTGGAACACATGCAGTACACGAATTCATCATAACCATAAAATATGTTGCAATCTGTATATGTCTACCTGCTCATGGTTGATGTGTTTTGCTCCTTGAATGCACAGATTGTATTTCATGTTGTTAACTTAAAAATAGCCTACCCTATTGTGAGCATCTCATAATAGGCGACCATTTGACGAAAATAGGTGAACATCTAGATTGGCTATTTTCGGCGAAGAGATTTAGTGTAGAAGGGGGAAAGGATGTATAAGTATATAGAGCCCCAGCCCAGTTAACTCTGGTGATATACAGTATGGTTTAAGTGGTAATAATATCAAAACAGAACATCTATCACATCTTTACAGTTCCTCCCAACTGTCCCAAGACAGTCACACATTATCTTCTATCATTCACTTTTACTTTTTTCTCGTTTAACAACTTGGCACAGGGATATTTTCCCTCCACACTCTGACGACAGATATTTCACTAACCTGCTGCCATAAATACTGGAACGAGTTCTTGCAGTAATATGAGGTATGATTTCTGTAGAAAAACAAACAGACATAGCGGATATATTTCCTGAATCCTTAACTTCTTCATACAAAAAATAACGAAAATAGCAGATCTACAAACTCACAATTAACGCGTCACATTGCGACGAGTTGTGAGCTTGTAGATCTGTAGAACGTCTATTTTCAGTATTTAAAAAATTATTGAAAAAAAAAAACTTTTTTGCCCAAGATAGGGACCAAGGGTTAATGTGGTTAACATGCATGCTAAAATGTCACATTATCAAACATTTACCAGTAAGACACCTAAGGGCGAAAAGCGACCTCGCCGTGCCTTGTCTTGGCCATCTGGCCAAAGAGATTTGGTTCCCCTGGCATCACAGGGATCTCCATATATGGCAATAAAAGGAATTTGGTTCCCGAGACATCACAGTGATTATATATTGGCATTCACAGACATGGGCGTAATATTGATGACATCATGGATCTCCATATATTTGGACATACAAGGGATTTGGTTCCCCTGGCATCACAGGGATCTCCATATCTCCATACATGGGCATAAACAGGATTTGGTTTCCCTGGCATCACAGGGATCTCAATATATGTCAATAAAAGGGATTTGGTTCCCCTGACATCACAGTGATGTCAGAGCGGGAGAGTCAATCAACAAAAAAGACAAGCGTTACCCATATGGACAGATACGGTCAATATGTGACGGACTGTTCTGATGGTAAACTGCGACGTACAGTCGCAATCAAACATATCAGACATTCTATATTTCCCATATTTTACTTTATTCAGTCTGACCAGAAGTCTGGCCTTCCATTAAAAATAAAAGGTCAGAGGGTGGGGGACATCAAAAGTGGAGGCATCGATCCCTCCCCCCTTAGCAAATTGAAGCCTGCCACTATCATTTGGGGGGGCATTTAATGAGGTGATAGAGGGATAACAGGCTATGACTAACCTGAGACCGTGATGAACTTCAAAAAGCACCGTTGCTACCCGGCGAGCTGAAAATCTAATGTATTTTGCATGGATCCCATTACTAATGCATGCAGCAGCGGGCCAAAAACATACGTTTTCTGGAGCTGAAGAACTGTCCATGCTGCGTCAGGGCCCAGCATGCTAATGTTCAAAATGGTTGGCATGGATAGAAATGTGTGTGAAGTGCGGCCGGGAACAAACGCCCTGGGACAGCAGAGTGAAAATGTTCACCGTCGCTGCTGTCAGCGAATTCACATTTAACACCTGGCATGAATAATGTGTCAGGTTACCGTCCGTGTCAAAAGCACACGTGTGCTGGTGTGAAATTGGTTCTTTTTACTGTAGGCTATACATGCTTGCGTCTGCATGTGACTGCTTTTCACCACTTATTGTATTGTTGTAGGTGGCAGTTAACCACTTAAATCCTAGTTGAAACATCTCGGCCAACATGCTACAACACGTTGTGTTGCGACACGTTTCACAAACATTCACCCCCGAATAGGGACGTAATGTTGTAGAGCTGCTATTTTCAGCAAACATTGCCCCCCAGAATACAATCGGCATATGCTAGGGTTCAAGTTTTAAAGACTATATAGCCATTATATCAGCAAGCCTCCTTCAACAACTTGGCAGAAAAATAAATAACGAGTAGAAATAAGTAATTTAGGAGAGTCCTGTGTGATGTGATGTAAAGGTCACATGAAAGCGCCTGTGCAGGTACTTCAGGAAGTGAAGTCAAATGCTACAAAACATAACACTGTCTCCTAAACAAGCGTGTGACCTTTACGCTGTTCCCTCCTTGGCTTTCTAGTCCCCCGTTTCATACCCCAGAAAGCAGAAATGCCAAGAAATAATCATCTAGCCGGCCCTACAGTACAATCTCAGTGTCAATCTTCTTCTGTCACTCATCACAAATCATAGGGGTGACCGGGGGTTGGAATTGTAACACAGCTATTTTGCTGGTCCTTTGAAGGCCACAGAAACAAATACGTAACATCGAAATGTTTGGTTTCTTGACCTGCACATCTACTATGTTAAAACATCTGAAAGTCACTAACTTTTTTGGGTGACATGGTTCTGGTTTCTAGACCTTGTCAGTTGTAGGGAACAGCTTAGGTCCAAGTTTATTTCCTGTCAGCGATTGATATTCAGAAACACTGCAGCAGGATAGAACAGGACCCATTTAGAATGTTGGTTGAGTGAAAAGGTCTATAGTATCGAAAGTAAAAAGAAACATATTATAAAACGTTTTTATATTTTTTCTAAATTGCTAGTTAATAGACATGAATCAGCTACATCTAACTATTAATTTACTGAATGTCTGCCTGTCCGTCCGCCGTCCGTCTGACCGTCTGTCTGCATGCTGACATCACTGATACTAAACAGTGTCGCCACCATGGTAACAATGACCAACTCACATCAACACATCACTACAGTGCCCAAATTTGGAGATGACATCACAGACTGGCCTGGACACGGAACACCATATATGGGCATAAAAGAGTGCCAGCCAGACAGACGGATACAACGGGTGATAGCACAACTGGACATCGATGGTGACTATTCTGCCCATCGGGCACCGGTCTGGGTTCTCCAACATTACTTCTGAGACTCCTACATTCAATCCCTCATCACACACCCCCAGGCACAGGACTATGTGACAGTAGCTGTCTAACAATAATTACAAAGTTATTGTTAGACAACAACCAACCATGTCATACGGTTGGTTGGTTTTGAAATAGTTTGTGTACATTAAAAACATATTTATAAATAGGTGAGACCTTAAACTCTCCTCTGCTTGTATTCGGTCGGGTATATAATCCATTATAGTTACGTATGTAATGCATTATAATACGCTTATAAGGCATTATAACACTCGTTATGAATGTTTCTTCAGTTCAACATATATTAATGTTTAGACCAGACCTAAAGTGTTATAATGTGCTGATCCACTGAGTTTATTTTGCAGTATGACCAGCACTCGTAAATTATATAATTAATTATCAATTATAATTCTTCACAAACCTTTTTATAAGCTGTTATGCATAATTATAAACATTTATAACAAGTGTTACACTTACTTACTTAATGCCTTAAAAGTACATTATAAAAGTGGTTATAATGCATTATAGACCCAACCTTAAAAAGTATTTTTCTAACCTCATGTCACCACTTTCCACTTCCGAGGAAAACCTGGTATTCGTTTTTAGCCTGATGACTACAACAAACTACAACATGACGTAACGTTATTGTAGTAATCAATTTGTTTATTCTCGCTAGTCGCGGTACGAGCTAGAATAAAAGATAAACATACCAAATGATAGTTATACCGAAAGAAACAAAATGATTATACCATTTTAAACATTTTGGAGTTCTGTTTCCGGTTTGGTGTTTCCGGCAAACCTGTAGTCCGACCTGATGACTACAATATGACCTTGGTTATTTCCGCTCCCGACCGGATCATAAACCCGAAATGGTACTGATCCCAGGCTACCAAACTTTCTAAAAAGTGTGCCAACCAATCCCAGTCTCCACTAAACTAGAGGTTCTCAACCTTTTCAGGCCGCAACCCCCTTTCTCCTAAAAGAAATAAAGAAATACAAAACTTGCACTCAACTATTATTCATTAGAAAGAAGTGTGACTCAGTTGAGAAATGAAAGGTCAGGAACATGGCCCAGAATACAAGAGGATGTTATCTTGCTTCCTAGGACACTTCAGGCAAGGTTATATGCAGGGGATCAAACCAAGTGACCTGGAGTACAGCAATGAGACCACTCCACTCCGCCACCAGAACCCAGATCGTTATGGCTACATTGCTACCCTGTGGCAAACATGAATATTGTATTAGCCTGTTGCAAATATAAATGTTTCATTACCCTGTTGAACATGTGTGAGAGGCGCTATACCTGGATGTTCCATGCAGCAGGAGGGAGATGCAGACTGACACCTGACAAAATAAAGGAAACATCAAAGTCAGTGTGACGGAGCATTGTTTAACACGAACCATGTCTTTTACTTTGACTAACATTAACTGTACATTCAAAAGCCAACCCTTTTTGGGATGATTTCACCCCCACACCTGCAAAAAGAAATACAAATAAAATAAAATAAATACTACAATATCAACATTTTACAAAATGTATTTATTTATTTTGCTAATTTTACTGGTTTCAAATGGGTGTTATGTACAGTATAGCCTACTCAAGAGCAGCATAGGTGCAAGATATTAAATACAGCCAAATGATAATTCCCCTTACATTTGTGTTACTGGGGCGGCAGTGGCGCAGGGGTAGAGAAACCGTCGTTAGAACACGGAGGGTTCCCGAAGGGTTCCCAGTTTGATCCTGGGCTCCCCCAGAGTTATTGTCTAAGTGTCCTTGAGCAAGACTCTGAACCCCTAGTTGCTCCCCGACAGCAGGTTGGTGCCTTGCATGGTTTCCTCCACCATCAGCGTATGAATGTGTGTGTGAATTGGTGAATGTAATGCACAATCTATGTAAAGCTTCTTGGATAAAGGCGCTATATAAATGCACCATTTACCATTTTACTGGCTTCCTTATTTAAATGAACAGTCCAGATCAGTTATATAAGACCCAAAGATCAAAACGTGAAAAACATGATTTTCTTTACGAGGATAGATCATGCATATTGAATAATTGGTATTATTCGATTCATATGTTTTTTATGAGCCTCAGAGCACATCTGAATACATTATTAGTCCGTTGCAGATGTGTGGGCACTGCTTCCTGAATATTTTAGTTGCGGGAGCGACATACGCTATATATACTACAGTACAGTAAACTGCCAGAACACCAACCGAACCAGAACACCAACCGAAAGTGTCACATTCAGATGTTATGCTTTATTTGCTTCTGTGTAGGTGGTTCTACCTGGATTTAGCTTGGGTGAGGCACATACACTTTTCAGCAGGAGTGTGCGCGCACACACGCGCACGCACACACACACACACACACACACACACACACACACACACACACACACACACACACACACACACACACACACACACACACACACACACACACACAATGTTGGCATGATATTTTGCTTTTGACTCTAGCATGGGCATTGGACTTGAACCCCACTTCATGTCCTTGCAGGAGACAAGCGCAACCTCAGACATGCACGCACACGCACACACACACCTCCTAACTTGCCAGTAACCTTACGTCTGTGACTCTCTATACTCCAGCCCCTGTGACATGCTTCTTTAAGAACTGCAACAGAGTGGAACATGTCCCTCTCTCACAACCATTATTGCAAACTTTTGTTATGTTTCTTGCACCATTTTTCTTTGTTATCACTTTGATGTTGTATGAAGCGCGTTGTTTTAAAAAGTGCTATTAGAGTAATGAATTGCATTTTATAGTGTTTTTCCAAGTGCTCAAAGCGCTTGGCAATGGCTCATTCATTCATACCGGTACATTGGAAGGTGAACAGTCGACGGTGCCAGCGTCCTCGCTTCCCATGTTCACACAGCAAAGGTGGCAAGCTGACACAGAACGACTCATTGGAGGCAATGTGGGGTTCAGTGTCTTGCCCAAGGACGACCCACGGATCACTGGACAACCTGCTCTACCTCCAGAGCCACAGCCGCCCGGTAGTATGGGTTGCATGTGTAGTCCTAAACAGCCATGTTGAGGACCAACACAGGTTTTTCATTGTGTCTGATTGGCATATAACTAATGTTCTATGCCAGGGTTCCCCAATAGGCGGCCCGCGGGCCGCGGGCTACTGTCTGGCCCACACCAACCCCAGTAATAATGGTGGTATAAGAGCAGCAACAACACTAGTATATCGTCGTTGTCAGGTGGAAATCTCGTAACTCCAAATTTCTACGTTCTTTCGCAAATCATACAAGGTCGTCGCACAAAAGTAGTGAAAACAGCAGATCTTCAAGCACACAACGCCTCGTGCTTGTAGATCGGCTGTTTTCACTAGTTAAAATATTTTTTAAAATGATAAATACAAAACGAACAGTTTTTGACATACAAGATTTTCACCTGACAAAGACGATATCTGAACTGTCGCTGGAGTAGCGGGAACGCAACCGCCGCCCCCTGCAATGTTGTGGCCCTCGGCTTGGTACCCAAGACATAATTCGGCCCTTGAGGAAAACTAATTGGGGAACCCTGTTCTATGCCAATCAGAACACTTGTGTTAGTCCTCAACATGGCTGGTGTAGAACTACAAATGCAACCCATGAATTGTCTCTTCCTAACCACAGATTTAAGTAAATGAGAGAGCTAGGTATAGTGTAGGCCACTGGTTCCCTAACACTGCAGGTTAACTTGGGACCCATTTGTGGGTCACAGACACATATGGGTCCCTTAATGCTTTGTTCCCTATATATTTTGTCCAACACATTTTCCTAAAAAGCTAAGATTTTCACAAATAAAAGAAAAAGGCAATGATTTTTCTAAGTAATGTCATTAATAAATAAAATAAAAATAAAAGAAATTCCATAAATTAGAAAAATATTTATACAAATATATAGTAGTGAAACTAGCTTCACGCCGCGTTGTGAGCCTGTAGATCTGCTGTTTTCACCAGTTTGGCTCCCCGGGAAATGTCTAATTAATTTCTCTTTTGGGTCTCTCGACCTGAAAGGTTTGGGAACCACTGCTGTAGGGCTGTCCCTTGCAAGTGCCCCCATTGTTAAATCTGTACAAGAAGTGTCCACTGGGCCCAATGCTGATGTCGTGGCCAGACTTTAAAATGTCCAAACACACGTCACATCGATCAGTATGGGAGGTAACTGGGACTTTCCCCTCCCCGAGGCTGGTACAGTATGTGCACACACACACACACACACACACACACACACACGCACGCGCGCACGCGTGCACACACACACACACACACACACACACACACACACACACACACACACACACACACACACACACACACACACACACACACACACACACACACACACACACACACACACACACACACTCTAACCTACTTGATGTTCTTGGTTGTCAGTGGTGGTCTCTGGAGAGTCATATACACACCAGTACACCACACACACACTACTTTGTTGCTCCCGTTCTGGATTCTGACATGAGCGATGGACTGGAAATGATACACAAATCCCTCCGGCCGGTCCTTAAATATTTGGTCGTGGTTTGGTCTACCCATCCATGGGCACAACAGACACACTGGTAGATAAATACACACACACCAACCTTGTTTGATCCATTTGTTGAACTTGGAAACAGGGGATGAGCTGATGTGTTGTGTCTTTGTGAGGGAGGGACACACAAACACACTCAACCTCACACTGTGTTTCTGTTGTCACTGTGGAGCTGCGGTGGTGTGAGCAGTGGTGGAAAAACAACTAAACTTTGTTGCGACCAAAGGTCGCAGTTTAGTATGAGAAATGGCACATCATGTCTCTGGCCGTCTGTCTTTCCGCTTTTTTACGGTCTACACAAACTTTAGAAGGCAATGGTAGCCAATCAGGAGGGAATATGCGAAATGGGACAGATCCATGTTGATGACATGACTTTAGATATACTGTGTACCACTTTGCGTGATTTTAGGGCAAAGTCTGTAGGAGCAGTGTCCAAAAATGTGTTTTCACCTCATGGTGGTGCTAGAAGAGGGCCATGAGAGAAATAGAATCCATATATGGCCAAGACAGCCCATATCTGTGTGGCTGGTTCTACAGACAGGGATCTCATGGGCATAAAAGGGATTGTATCAGGGGCATAGTTCTGCCGATTTAAAATGACTCCAATACGGAACTAAATTTTCCTATGATTGGCCGCTAGTTGCGCTGTTTTCCCCCCCGGCCGATCGCAAAAAGAATTGCCCTCCATTGGATCCCATTCATTTTCCCCTTTCGTTTTCTAACCTTAATTAACATTTTCATGAATACTGTATGGTTCCTATCGCTAGTTAAAAATTGCCTTTCAATCACCATCATATTTGTTTTGTCGAAATGTGGAACAATGTATTTTAAAATAAATGATAAAGTTGCGGGGGGCGTGGCCAACTAAACTGATACCAGCCGGCTGTGTTCTTCTTCGTGTGCTGTATTTCGGGAGGCTCCGACCACATTCTCCCATGTATCCCTGCGTTGCACGTGACCGTTGGCAGCCAATAGCATCTCTGATGCCTTTACAATTCTATGATGGCGACACCCATTCCAAGGGGTAGAAATGGCCATTTGCGCTGCATAGAAACCAATGGCTTCGCTTCGTCCATATTTTTCTACAGTCTATGGATTGTATCTATGATCAGGGCTGTATTAACCATTGGGCTGGTGGGGCCGTTGCCAGGGGCCCTTGGCTCTCAGGGGCCCTTGGGGGAACTGGCCCGCGTGGTCATTGACAATTTACCAAAATTAAATGTATATTTTAATCAAAAATCAAATGTGTGGGCCCCTACTCTGTTGTCTACAGATGCTTCTGGTGGGGGGTGGGGGGGCCCTAAAAAATTATCGGCCAGGGGCCCTCGCGGGGGTTAATCCGTCCATGTCTATGATATGATGTCAGATGTCATAGACACCACGTCGCATTATGAGCCTCCAGATCGGCTAAATGGATGGAAATGTATAATGTAGGGCTGAAGTGGTTAATGTATGTTTTGTAATAATAATTCTAACTAGACCTTACCCGTTCGAAGATATGTGCTCCAAAATATGTGCAGAGTGTGGGTTGTGGGGAAAGTTACTGTAACTGGTGCGTGCGTGAGAATATGTGGGAGCATATGTGGTAGCATCATAATGTAAGGCATAATGTATGCGCGCTCCGCATAGTTTTTTCATACCCGTTGGAAGATGAGAGAGAGAGAGAGAGAGAGAGAGTTTCATACCCGTTGGAAGAAACAGCTTTAATTTGGGAGAAATGAAATTCGGGCTCCGTCAGCGTTGGTATAATGCTAATGGCCAATACCATGTGAACTTTGGGATCAGTTGCTGAAGCGAGTGAATAGATAAACGTAGATAAGCGTGAGCGTTAGAGCGTTAGAGCGTGAGTGAGTTTGGAAAATTATATGTTTGATAATGGTAGTGGTGTAAAAGTATAATATTTGCCTCTGAGATGTAGTGGAGTAGTAGGAAAGTAAAAAAAAACTCAAAATTGTACTCAAGTACATTACTTGAGTAAATGTACTTAGTTACTTACCACTGCTGCTGTGTTGTGAGCAATGGACTGGAACGGCCCCTGCGACTGACATGAGTGCACGTACATATACACACACACTCAATGTCTCTTTCACATGCACACCCTTGTCGAGGGCAACAGACTGGAACGTTGCCTCCATGTGGCTAGCGTGCATGTGCACCAACATACACAGATAAAAAGGTGTGCACAAACACACGCACATGGTACACTACCTTGATGTGCTATAGATTGGAAAGGACCATCTTTCCGGCTGACCTCAGCAGTCATGCTCTTTGACCACATCCAACTCCTCCTCCACTCTCCTCAATACACAATGCTGCCGCACATCCACCAGCACAGCCAGCCATACATTCTGAACACCAGTGATGGAAAGTAACTATAAGGACAATTCCAATAAGTGCTGGACTTAACTTTGAGGTACTTTGACTTGAGTATTTCCATTCTTCGGCACAAATCTGTAGGAGTAATATCAAATATAACAAGTAACACGCCAATGGCGAGTGGCGACCGTCAGGTCAGAGCTTCTAAATACGGCACAAACTTGCGTTACGGTCGCAAAAACATTTGTTTAGCAAAGATCGGCCTCATGGTGGTGCTGTAACAGGCTTATCAGAAAGAATTGGGGCATAGGTTCAGCTCTGGCATCCAGATAGTGTGTGTGCAGTTTCGCAGCAACCGGGCCAACATTTCTTTCAGCTTTGAGTTGATGCTCAGGCTAGACTTACTCAACAGCACCCTCTTTGGTCACTCAGTTGTACTCAGGCTACAGACCCACACACATACATACATACATACACGGATACACCGGCTACAGATCCACATACACACACGGCCATGCTATGGACCACCGCTCAAAAATAGGGATATAGGGATGGTTAAGGTTAAGTGATTCTCTCTGATCCCTTTAAAGGAATGATAGTAGATGTGCCTGGAATACAGACAATTTGTTTGAGTACACCGGGGAAAATACCGCTTTAACACATCCATGCATGGACTCACATAGCCTATACTGTACAAAAACAGCATACTTTTTAGTAACACACACACACGCACGCACGCACGCACGCACGCACGCACGCACGCACGCACGCACGCACGCACGCACGCACGCACGCACACACACACACACACACACACACACACACACACACACACACACACACACACACACACACACCTTGTTCGAAGGATAATGGTCCAAATCCTCCTCAGTAATACCAGGCATCTTCCAGTCTTGTCTTTGTTTGCCGGTCCTTTCTTCCTTTCTCTCTAATTCCTCTCTTTGGCTTTTGTCTGAAATCCTCTTTTCTGTTATTCTTCGTTAGTCAGCCTAACATCCTACTGTTAGGCTAGTTTCACTGCAAGGGGATCTGGGACAAGAAGAGTGTTTGTTTATTTTTAATGGAAAGTTGAGGAGAGGCTGTGGAAACCTGTGCTTGTGACCTCCATTCCTGCATGGCTGCATGGCACATTGGTTAGAGTGGCTGGATTGAGTGGCTATTGCAAAGCACTCAGCCATCCATCGACCCATAGACATTGATCTGCTAACTCCCATGACCCTGGATGGCTGCTCAGTATGCAACACACACACACACACACACACACACACACACACACACACACACACACACACACACACACACACACACACACACACACACACACACACACACACACACACACACACACACACACACACACACACACACACACACACAGCTAATTCTTGGTGATCAGATTGCAAAAGTTAATTGACTGGAATCAGTCAGTCTAGGTAGAATATGTAAACTGAACAGTTGCACAAGTTATACATTGGAGGTAAAATTGTATAGTTTGTGTGTGTGTGTGTGTGTGTGTGTATGTATGTATGTATGTATGTATGTATGTATGTATGTATGTATGTATGTATGTATGTATGTGCGTGCGTGCGTGCATGTATGTATATATATATGTATGTATCTAAGATATATAAAGGAAATTAATTTGTAAGGAAGTGTTGACAACAGGTCACCAGATTTCACATTTTAAATGATCTGTCCAGGATACATCCCTGCAGGCACACACACACACACACACACACACACACACACACACACACACACACACACACACACACACACACACACACACACACACACACACACACACACACACACGCAATTGCACACACAGCAGGTAAATTGGATTCACACGCTCAGACATAATACCTTTATAGTCTGTTATTGCAACAGGTCTGCAGAAGATGCATACTAATCTTAAAACAAATGGGACCTGCCACTCAGTGTGGCATGTGAATAAACATTTTGTTTAACCACTTGAACAAAGTGGCTGAACAATATTGGCAATGCATGTGTCCCCTCCGCTCTACACCAAATCTCTTTGCTAAAAATAGATTATTAAATCCGCCAAATGTTCGCCCATATTCACCAAACGTTAGAGGGTTACAGGGTGTGGCACATCCTTCCTTGTTATCAGTTACATTTGAGCTGCATCTGATCTCTACTTCGGTGGTTCTCAACCTCTGGGTCGGGACCATGATTTTGTGCAGGTCCCCAGATGACAGTGAAGTGACAATTTAAGGACTTTTAAGACCTTTTTAATAGGCATACCTAAAAAAGAAAGAAAGAAAATACTATTACTGCATCAAAAGTAATCATCTATAAAAATTTGTCAAACATTGGCCAAATTGTCAAATAGAATAAGAAAGTCTTTTTTTAAGCAGATCTACGAGCTGCTATTTTCACTTGTCTTAGTGATTTTCATGACTTCTAACCTTTTTAAACGCGTGCCAAAGGGGAGAATGTTGGTCCAACGTTCTACCAGATTAATAATACGTGAAATCCATAGTTTACTTTGATAGAATATTTACACTTTCTGTCTTTAGCTGTATACATTTGGCTTCCATGGGAATCCGCAGAGACTTCAGTTTTTCTCTAACAATTATACATTCCCTTTCATAATCTGTATTTAACAGCAAGGAGAGCACAAGATCAGAGTGTAACTACCTCCCTGCCCCCAGGCTTATTAACAGCTCTGTGGCCTGTAGCCCATGACACGCGTACAAGTACACACACACACACACACACACACACACACACACACACACACACACACACACACACACACTTGGGAAACATACAAAATTAGCCACAGGCATGTATATCTACATTCAATACTGTGAAGAATATTGCCTATGGTGACCAATATTGCAATATTCTATATTATTGGGTATCGGCCAGAGACGAGCACAAACACAATCTTGTTGATCGAATAAGCGGAAGTCCAGGTCATACAATTGGGGTCCATATCACAGTGAAAGCTTTTATCATAGATCCTATAGCAAGCCATAATAGCCATCGGTCAGCACTTGCTGAGCGATGGCTTGCGGGGGGGGTTCAGCTAAGCACTAGAAACGTGATGCCTGGTTTAGTAGGGGCATATTGTCCTGGCTGACCTGCACATGTGTACTTACATCATTACACATTCTGTGTAGTGTGCCAAATATGAAAGCATCCACTGGAGCACAAACCATTGACAATCGATAACCTCCACTGGACAAGATCCAATCAAGTTCACAGTTTCATTCCAAATCCTATTTGATAGAAGTGATTTCTGCAAACTTGGACATATGCATTGATTCACTTTATTTGCACCTTCGTTCTATCAGACCTCCTTCAGAGCATACATAATTCATTCATTTCATAGACTGGAAGCTCAAAGTGAAACACAGCATAAGTGTATTAGTTGAGACCCTGTGCAAAAAAAATGTTTTAGTCTATGGTTGAGACTCATTGATGCACCTAGCCTATCAAATCTACCCATCAAAATCTTGCAAACATGACACAGAGAAAGGGATGATTTTAGCTTAAGTTTGATGCTCTCAGCACACATCTTGATATTCCAATCTGCATCAACATGATACCACGTGACATGATGCATTAGATCCCCAAAACTAAAACTCAGGTAGCATCAGGAGAACAAAATTACTTTGAAATAGAGGCTCCAAGAAAACAAAGATGGCCATATTGTTAGGAGCAGGTGCTCATTCTAATCTCATTTCAGTAATCACATTTACAGCCATCTGCAACTCCCCAAACAGCCACACTCGAAAGCATTTTCCCCATCACCATGGCAATGTCCCTGATGAATGC
Organism: Nannobrachium achirus; assembly: GCF_963921795.1. NCBI lineage: Eukaryota > Metazoa > Chordata > Actinopteri > Myctophiformes > Myctophidae > Nannobrachium > Nannobrachium achirus. The sequence goes on from NC_137829.1 coordinate 22,658,790, forward strand.
AAATCCAATACTAGATCAAATTGATCATGATGAGATGATGGCCTTAGAGAAACTGGACTTTGCCTCCCAACCTCATTTCATGTCAGACTTTTGTTTAATTCTACAAGCTCACCCCGACTGAGTTTACCTCTCTCTCGTCGTCTTCAGACAAGCCTTCCATCGTCGCTTCCAGGCATCCCAGTTCTCCATACATCTGGCCAGCTCGTTGGTGCCTTGCGCTCCTGCATCTTTCTTGAGTACATCCACATATATGTTAGTGTGGGACGTCCTCGTGACCGGTGCCCATGTGTTGGTTCCCACAGGACCAGTTCGCTGGCTGGCAGCTCCTGGTGTCTTCGGCAGTGTCCTGCAAGTCTCATTCTCCTGGCTGTTATTGAGTTGCACCCCGACATTATATTATGGACAATAAAGCCACAAAGATGAAGTCAGGAATTTGTACTGGGTTTATATGACCAACTTAGCATAAATTACTCTTTTTTTTTTAAAGTGGATGATGAAAAAGAAAAGGCATTAGACAGGCCTATAATGATCAAGATGTTAAACAGAGACACACTGACATCTTCTGGGCTTTATTGTGAACTGCCACCAGCTGTGTGTGTTCACTCCTTTATACAACTATACATTTACCAGTAGTGGAAAATGTATTTACTTGAGCACTGTTACTTAAGTAGAGTTTGAGTATCTGTACTTTACTTTAGTATGAGTACAAGTATTTTTTTAATACTTAATATTGTATATTCCTCAAATATACAAATATTGTACTTTGGACTACAATCCGTTTCAAGGAAGCCCTGTATCAAATTTTGTGAAAATAGCATGTTTACAAGCGCACAATGCTAGATCGTGTATTTTCACTATAGATATTTTACAAAAAATGAGAAAATGTTTGAATTTCTACATTCTACATTTGAATACAACATAACATATTAAAACAGAAATAAAAAGAAAATACTTTGTAATTTGTACTTTTGAATACTTATAATTCTTTTAAGCACGTACTTTTGCATACTTATGTATTTTCTTTAAGCAAAACTCCAATACTTTAACTCAATACGCATTTGACTGAGCTAACTTTCACTTGTAGTTGAATGTTTGACAAGGAGTATCTATACATTGACGCAAGTCTGGAGTTGAGTACTTCTTTAGATGCTTCATTGAAAAAGAAGAAACTTGAAAAATGAGCTGTTTACTTGATATTTACAGTGGTAATCTTTTTAACTGTAGGATGAATATTTATAATCCATTGAAATGTGGTATAGTTATGGACACCATTTTGGTAAATGAGTCCAGACCAAGAGAAAGGTATATGAAGAGCCGAATCTCCCAGACATTTTGTTAGAACTTGGGTAAATGAAAGTCCCATTATGTCATGTCACAACAGTTTTCAGTATTAAGTAAGCCTTGCTGAGCCATGAGGCCCATAGGGCAGGAGCCCATCTCCTGTTTCTGTAGTGTGAGGAAGGTTGATGTACAAGTACACCCCCTGGACATGAAGCTAGTATGTCGCAGCGACTTATGCTGAGTGCCAACTGCCAACCCTTGATGCCAAGTAGGGAAGCACTGGGGTCACATTTTTCTCTCAGTCTTTGGTATGACCCGACCAGGGATCGAACACCGACCTCCCGTCTCAGGGCTGAAACTCTAACCACTAGGATACGGAGCTGGTTATTGATGCTTTATTCTAGAGAATCCAAATCTATTTACTAAAAACACACACCAGGATTTTCATGGGTAAGCTTCAAGGACACTAAACACAAAAAATGTTTTTTCCCCCCCCTTTTGACAAGTGTTAATTTTTTCAGCTAATTTTGATTTAGTCTTAGTCTTTTGAATAACACCATTTAGTCTTAGTCTTCCGAAATTGTTTTAGTTTAGTCTTAAGTCGACTAAATATCAAAATATTTGTCTTTTGGGATTAGTCTAATTAGTCTTCATCTGTTAGGCCACAGTGCCACTGCAAGGTACAAAATCTCTGCTCTGCAAATAATAGTCATCTGACACTGTCTGCTACTCTGTTCAAAACCAACAAGATTTGAAAACAGACGAGTGCCATTCTCAAATCTAAAGAAAAAAAGATGTGTTTGTCTTTAATTACATACCAGTTACATACCAGTGAATTCTTTTTTTAGCCATTAGTCTTTAGACTTAGATTTTCTTATGAATAACACAAATAATAGTCTTAGTCTTCTTAATGTGTTAGTCTAGTCGTTATAATCGACAAATATCAAAATCTTGTAGTCTTTTAGACCTTTAGTCTTAGTCGACAAAATGAACACTGCTTTTGACCCACCTTTTCTGGATCAGGGTCCATTGGAAAATCAAGTGTTCACAGCCCACCCATTCACCCACTAGGTGAGCCTTCACATTTATATGGCATATATATTTTACTGATCAATCAATCAGTCAAGGGAACTAACATACAAGTACTTTTCTATCTTAGTTCCCCCCCTCTAATAAAGATACTTTGGGTACTATTTTCAGAAAAGCTTAATATAAATCCCAGGTGGTATTGATTTCACAGGTAATCTAAATCAAAACTCAGTTTATCACTTTTTTAAATTAATTTATATTAATGTTACGTTATTACATCTTAGAAGAAAAAATGACAGAGTAGATCATTTTAAAGGGTTTAATAATCATCAACACATTTATGTACAAAGCAAGCCATGTCATACCCAATTGACCAAAGAAAAAGGGAAATCCTAAAATGCATCTTTTTTTTTTTCTGTCATTAAAATAGCTAAGATTACACCAGGAATTCAACAGTTAAACACTATTAGGTACAGAATCACTAGAGTTTGACAAAACCTTCACAGATAATCTTCCACAGTTATATAGCCCTGGGCAAGGCAGGGGTGTGATTGCGACAACACAGAGAAGTGTGAATTAATGGGAAAGGGAGAAACAAGGAAAGGTTTCCACTGGAAATGAATGGGAAGCAAGTGTCCAAGAATCATAGGATATAAAAAAAAAAAAAAAGCAAAATCACATTCCTGCCACATTTCTCAAAAGCACCGAGGTTGTCTTTGTTCTACTAAAAGCCAATAGAAACCAAATCTTATTAGAAATCGTAGTTGCTGAAATTAAGCTGAAATGATAGTGTTCACATTGGAGACCAATGCTGGGCCTGACTAGGCTGAGCTGAAGGGCAGTTTTCCACCAGCGTGGTAACAAGCTCAACTCAACTTTTTGGTTTTCCACTGGGCAAAGATACCTAGTACTTTGTCACCACTCGAGGTTATTAGAAAGCTGAGGCTTTACCAGGTGACATGTGTGGAGCGGGTATACAGTACATGATGGCCATTGTTGCAGCAAACTACAATATAAATAATGTACATAACATCCTACGTACACTACAACCCAGTGAGCATCAGTTTAACAATGCAGTATGAGCATCTTACAAAACAATTTGTATTTTTTAGGATGATTTTAAGTTCCGTATTCTGGTTTAAAATGTCCAAATGTACTGCAGTGTTTTCAGGCTGATCCTGTGGTGGTGTCGGTGGTCAGGCTGTGTGGAACTGCTGCAGAGTACGGCTGCAGCAACTGCATGACCCATTTCTTGCCTAAAAAGGTTATCAAAAACATTTTGTTGTTGTACTGTATAGAGAGATAATTTCCAGACAGCATTATAATATTGTAACTGTAGCACTGTTTAGCACACTCCTATGCAGATGGTTCAACTTCGCAAGATCCGATCCCATCGGTGGTGGAAAACTTTAGATCAAGTACTTTAAGTTGAGCTGGACTGGTACCATGCAGTGGAAAAGCACCATACGTTGGATGTGCTGTGCTATAGAAAGCAGAGTAAAAGAAAGCACTGCCAATTCAGAGCATGGCATCCAAAAGCTTCTTGGCATTCTTTAGCTAGAGGAATCTTGTGACAATTTGGACATCATCACACAATGTTCGCCAAATCTCAAATTTGCCAGCTGTTGCATACGCCGAATATTGACCATCTGCTCCGATTTAAATAGTATTCTCAATAATAGTGCCAGTTCTATTCAATTAGACAGATTAACTTGCTACTCTGAAACCCTAGATAACGGAATCCATATTCAAGGTCAGTGAAATGAGAAAATGTACAATACAGTTCATAATATACAGTATATGTTCTTCCACACTACAAAAGCAAGCCAAATCAAACAATGTTATTGACAATGTGTCTTCAAATCCGAGTACTTATCTGACACTAGTGGGCGTAGTGAACTACTTGAATGTCGGCGAGACCTCGATGGCCATAAGACTAGAGTCTCAAGACCATACGTCCTATTCATAGCTGAGGGCAGGTTTCGCACACAGCATCTTGGCGCCAAGATCTGGGTTTGTTCAATACATTGCAAAACTGAAACTACCCTTCCAAGAAGATGACTATTTCTACAGGATATTTACTGTCCTATAATCATCTCAACTGCCACTTGCAAATATAAAGCCATCACAATGGAAAGTGTTCCCCTTTGTCTTAGCTACCTTTCAAACACAAAGAAACATTGTAAATTAAATTGTAATGAACAGTTCGCATACTAAATGGCAAGTTTCCAGACTGCACATAATACATGTGACCTGCTGAATTGCACTGAGCATCGACTCATACATGTCTGATTGAGGTAAAAACTATGGCAACTCTAAACTGACAAGGAATTGAACAGAATGAATTCCAGCCGCAAAAACGTATTAACTTCTTTCTGTTGCTACCCAAGTATTGTACTTTTGAATTTGGACAAAAGTCTATTTGAAAACATATTGGATTTACATTTTAGCACTATGGAAAAAGCTTTTTCCATAAAGCAAAAGTTTTATCTTTACTGAAATGGAAAATTGCCCATGAATTACTAACAAAATGTAGATATAAGGAGAATCAAAACTATAAAGTAACAATAAAACCTGACTCAAATACTAGAATAAGAGATCATCTTCATACCATTTTAAAAAGTTGCTGAAAAAACACCTAGGACAGTACATCTGTACAGCCATGTTTTGTGAAGAGAGGCAAGTTTTTTGTCCAAACTCCAAACCTATAACACCCTCTCCTCCTTGCAACCAATCGAATCAGCCATTCCCTTCCTTCAATGTCAGACCAACCATGAGCTCTTCCAACAGTTTCAGCACACAAGCCAAAAGCAAACTTGATTTTGTTGTCCAAGTGACTACTAGGCTGGAGAAAACCTATTACTGCTCTGTTCATGTCTGCAAACAACAGGTCTGTGAATCAGTGTACGTCCAAACCCAGTTTCATCAACCAGGGGTGAGGGACAACCTCATGGTATTATTAGAGGGACATGAGAGGCCAGTCGCTGCTCCATAACAACCCATAAGAAAACAAATGAATGTAAAATGCCTTTAGAGAAGCGAATCTTTACAAAAAAAAATAAGAAAAAAGAAAAAGAACTGTGCCACTAGTTTATCTTCAGTCGTTTACCCAGTGTGGCCACCTGTGTAAGCGGCATACACTGGAGTGTCGTCACTTGTCATGTCTATGTACACACTCATACACAATACAGTCCAAACTGCTCTGTACACACAGTCGGTGTGTTCCGTTCCCTCAGTGGTAATCACAGGCCTCAAAATCCAGATGCTCACTCACTCATACAAACGCACGCTCGCTCGCACACACACCTAAATGGGGCAGTGGCTGTTGCCGGGGCTCCTGTGTTGTTGTAACCATGACAACTAGGGAATCCTTCCTGTTGGAGTTTAGAGAGGTTCAGTCAGGTGACCTGGCTGCAACAGGGAACTGTGGGAAGGGTCAGTCCTCCAGTCAAGCAGTTCTTTTTCCCCCACCCCATCCGGTCCAGTTGGGGTAGTTGCTGTATACCAAAAGACCAAAAAACATTTGGCTTTGTTCACGCTTGTTATGTATGTGTCATCTATTGTGTTTCTTTTTTCAATTAAAAACAAAAATGCTTTAACTTGCTTTTTTCCCCACTTTGCTGGATTATTTGTACATTATATTATCATGATGTCTTGATGTTGGATGAGATGACTACTTGGATAAAATACTGAAATAGTCTGGGACAGATTCTAATTGAAGGTGGTTAATTCAAGCAAGAACAAGACTGAATGATTGACGGCTTGACACACACACAAAGGGATGAGTGAATAGTAAGCCAAAGGAAAAATAAAGTATGGAAACATGCCCACAATTTTTACTACTTCCTTGACAATGTCTCTTTACATGCAAGAACAGTTCGTTTATAGATGCAACAAACTAAAGAGTAAACAGCCAATGAACAACTAGAAGAAAATTAACAGGTTGATTATAGCTTGACGTGGTTGATAAGAAAGTGGCTACCTAATCTAAAAGAAAGGGATGGGGGTCAAAGCAGTATATTCAAAATGCATAGAAAATAACAAGTATTTAAAAGTCTGAAAATTATTGCCATAACATGAAGGTTCTCTAGTCACAACTGTTTGAAACTAGTGGTTTTACCCTGAGGAGCAGAGGTTCTAGCTCTCATCATCTGAGACGTGGGGTTTTGCAATGGCCATCTCTTCCTTGCTGTTGGCGATCAACTTGCACTTCTGCAAACACAGGACACATCATTGATTATAACAAATAGATCCACTACCGTTCAACCAGTGCTGGGAGATAAGACTTCAAATCAATAGCACTATTATTTCAACATTTTGCCTCGATTATGTAAAACAATAAATTTGTCAAGAGGCGTTGTAGATTGGCTTTTCAAAAAATGTGTACGGCACCATTTTAACAGGGTTATGGGATTAATCAGAAAAATCAATTTTGTAAATTATTGCCCAGCCCTACTTTTAACAACAACACACACGCAAATATGAACACATTTTCACTCTCCGTCTCTCTCACACACACACACACACACACACACACACACACACACCAGTGTCCCAATCATGAGCCCTTACCTCAGTGAGCTCCTTGATAGTATGTATGTTAGCCTGTTGAGTAACCTTCCTCTTGGCTTCCACTATGTTATCCATGTTAAGGGTTGGGGTCGGGGGAGCGAGGCATGGAGGGGGCTTGTTGGTGATGGTGGGGAGCGGAGCCAGGGGTGGCATGGACGCCAGGGCACCCATGTTACTGAGCGCAGCCGTCATGGTGGCTGCCGTCATACTCGCCATAGCAGCGCTCATGGTCATGTTGCCCATGTTCCCCATTCCCATATTGTGCATCCCCATTGGCCCCATGTTGGACAAGTTGGGCATATTGGGCATATTTTGCATGTTGGGCATATTGGGCATGTTGGGCATCCCCATGCCCATTGGAAGGGGTAGAGGTAAGGGCAGATTGAGGGGGGTAGGGGACGGGGTGGGTAAGGGGAGCTGGAGGATGGCTTTGGGGCGAAGGCTCTCAGGGATGGGCACCCCGGCCTTGGCGCACATGGCAGCAGCATTTGCCTTCGCTATCTCCAGCAACTGCTCCTTGTCTGAAAATAAGGAAGGGAGGAAAAAGGGAGCAACACAAGGAGAATGGTTAGAGGGACAGAGGCATAAATAACAATAGTACATCTCCATCTGAATCTAACAAAGTGCACTGAAAGTACAACTGCTGAAAGTATTTGGTGATGTCAGAAAATTACACAGTAAAACATTATGTTCCCGTGTGTATCACACTCGTACCCAGGTCAGTGAGCCGTGGAGGCGACTTGCTAGTGCTGCGTCGTGTTCGAGACCCAGAACGTCTCTGCTTACGGAGGATAAGAACCGGAGAGTGACTGGGTTCTCTTTTCCACCTGTCCCGCCGGTCAAACGAACGACTGCGGAATACTGGCCGCCTCCCTCTGCCCCTTGACCTCGACCGACGCCTGGAACGAGATCTGGATCGCTTGCTCCTGTCTCCTGACCTGGATCTCTTCCGCCTGGCCACGGAGCGGCTCTTTGATCGCTTGCTTCTGTCTGGGGACTTGGACCTCTTCCTCCCCCGGGCAGGCGAACGCGAGCGCCTCTTGCGTACCGGCGAGCGGGATTTGGACCGCCGAGGCCTGGCGCGAGACTTTGAGTGTGATCGCCTTCGCCGCGTGGCTGAGCGTGAGCGACTGGAGCGGCGGCGGCGGATGGGGCTTCGAGATTTGGACCGCCTCTTCTTCTTCTTCTCTGTAGGAGAATCTGATCTCTTCCTCACTGGAGACTTTGACCTGGAAAAAAGTTAAATGGTGATGAATGAATAAACAATTTCCTCCTCTAAATACTTTTTCTGGATATCAGTACTTAAATGTCCCTCTTAAATATTAGGTCAAATTTCACAGATGTCATACTTAAATGTCTTCAGAAGTCCTTACAGCTATAACAATATAATATTGCTACATTTTAGGGACTTGTTGGAAGGTGGTTTGACCATATATACCGGTATATATATACTGTACGTGTACCAGATAGGGTGGTTTCATCCAAGATTACGGGTGTATTACATTTTAAGCCAGCTCAAACGGTTTATCATAATTTTAAGTTATACTTAATATATTGTTAAGTGTTTGAGATACGCATCTATGTTTGTTTGTTTTTATAATCGTGCTATGCAAATGGAGGGTGGAGTTTACCCGCTCCTTTCCATGTCTCTCCATTCTCACCGTTGTGTTTTCAGTCTTTTTCTTGGCTTCTTAGAATGAGTCTGAATTCCGCATCTCCATCATTTGACATCTGTGAAGCCGTTTATTTCTGAATCCGCTGCCATTTATTCGACTTCTTAATCTGACTCTCCCCAGTTGAATCCTGTTATAAGCTGACACTATTCAACAAGTACTAGTTTAGAGTTGTTACTACAAATAGAAGATTAAAAATGTTCTTTTTTGGTTAAAACGTTGAAGCTCTTTATTCCGATAGCAATCATTGCTAGCGTTTGTTCAATAACCCTGTCTCTCCAGCTTTTTGAGCGGTGGTCACACCGTCTCCATAGCGTGGCCGTGTGTGTAGGTATGTTTGTTTGTTTGTATGTGGGTCTGTATGTAGCCGCAAGCCTGTGGTGTAGTACCTTTTCTGACCACACATGTTAAGGGAGGGGCGCTGTTGTTCAGGCCAGGCCCCCACACACACACACACACACACACACACACACACACACACACACACACACACACACACACACACACACACAGGTGTGATTTTTTAACTAATTTACTGCCAAAGCCAGAGTTTCCTTGAGTTATTCCCGATGTCTTTGCGTGCCAGGCCCGAGTTTCCAGAGTCATTGGTATCTTGATTTGAAAGTGTATTTTCTGTTTACCAAGAGTTGGACGGGGAGACCCCTGTTACAGAACAAACACTCAATGACTAATATCATAATATAGAGCCATTTAACATTTACTTGAGCCAAAACAAATAACTTACTCCACGTTTAAAGACTTGTCCTTCAAATAAACAACGACCAGAGGGCACATCAGAGCCCTCAGTTTCTATATATTCGAACACACCCTAGGTTACGAAAAGACCCGCCCCCACCTCCCTCTGATTGGCCTACCTAGATCAAGCTGGGCCTATCGAACGTACTTTTGTGTGACGCACGCAGAAGCTTGCCCTCCGGCAAAATGGTGCCCGCGATACAGACGCTCCAAGGCTGGCGGAGGCGTCTATGTCTATGTTTCAGACATTTGTACACTTTCAGAGTTAAACACTTTTACAGGGTACCTTTCAGAATCAGAACTACACACACATACATAACGAGCTGGTGGGCCACACAAGACACCAGAAAGCCACAAACCTGGAATGCTTCCTCCTGGGCGGTGACTTTGACACTGATCGTCTAGGAGAGGAAGTGGAACGTGAAGGCTTCCTGCGGACAGCAGGTGAGCGGGACTTGGAGAGATTCTTCTTCTGCGCTACTGGGGATGCAGAGCGCGAGGAGCTTCGCTGGCGTTTGGATGCGGTTTCTTCTTCCTCATCAGAGCCACCGGAACCATCGGAAGCAGGCTCCGGGGAACCAGACCTGGACCCATCAGGTTCATCGGACGAGCTGGCCGGGCTGCCAGTGCCATCTTTCTGGTGGTTGTTGGAGGCCGTGGGCTGTGGCTGAGCTGAGGTTGTATTAGAAGCTGCAGGCTGTGGGGCAGTGGCGCCGGCTAGTGGTACTGGTTTCCATGGGCCTGTAGGGTACATGTCAATATTTAATGATGAGAAAAATGTCCATCTCATTTGCGGCTTTGGGAGTGATAATACATACACCTATTGTTTTTGGAATAGGTTTCAATGGAGTCACGCCTCTCATAATACAAAGATTTACATTTCAACGTGGATTTAGTTGTTCTTAGCCTGGTAATGCCGTGGACAGTGATATGATGGCAAGTTCTTTCCTTCATAGTAAGGGAAATTTGGCAAATTAGCATATTATATATTTTCTGCATCAGTTTAATTCAGAGGGTGAGAGCTATATACTTCTCCAGTCCAGTCCTACTAATGGCATTGATACAATTATTTTAAAATACTACTGGGAGTGGGAAACTTATCAGGGAGAAGGTGAAGACTGGATTGACTGTTTTAGCTGTTTTGTATTTGTCTGGGATTAGAATGGTGGATTCACCAGCAGCCTACTTTCTTGTTTTACTGTGGACCTATGGGTAAAAATCCAAGAGTTTCATTGACTCAGTGTTAAACTGTGGATTAATGTTACGTTTACATTTTGTGTTACCGAGTATGGAGTAAAATCCTTAGTGGAGTTTTTTGTTTATTGACCTGTGGGATTACTTTGCTGTGCCTTTCCTTTTGAAATTGATCATTTTCTCTATGTTCGAGCAATACACTTTCTTTGAAGGGAAAAAAAATCATGAATTGTTTATGTTTTGTTGAATGCCTAATTGAAATGAATTGATTGATAACAATAACGGCTTATTCCTTGTAGTTGAGCAATAAGTTATTTTTTACTGTTTTTACTGATTACATGGAGAAATATTTCCATTTTAAATTCACCTGCCATCGTTGAGATGGCACGCAATACAGACACTTTAAACGGAGTGGGCGTGGAGTGACTCACACACACACACACACACACACACACTATTATTAATACCTCCTAGAACTACACACACACTATTATTAATACCTCCTAGAACTAACACTTAGTCTTCTATTGAAATCTTTTGTTTAGAATCCAATTCTGAAATCTTTTGTTTAGAATCTAATTCTGAAACCATCCCCCTCAGCCTAAATAACAGTTTATATAAACATGTTGACAACACATCCTTTGTGGAGGTTTAACCGTTACATCAAATAATTTAGTTTGATTAATTGATAAAACAAAATAATAGTTAGGTGCAGCCCTAACAGATAATACATCTGTATAACCGTAAATACTTTCTGTATTACCACAAATATACAGTACTTTTCAAGAACAATGTCCTGAAATCCCCCACCAAGTTGAGGTTTATAATGTGCAAATTATCTCACAAAAACCAGTGGGAATTTGGGAAACACTGTATACAATAAAACATAAAAGTGCATTTGTTAAACGCAAAGGCTCTTCCTCAGACTGAGGCTAATAAGAGCATTTGCTCCAAATGTCACACTTGGTGGAAGTAACAATAACTGCTGTTCTTTATGTTTTACTAGATGCATGCACCAAGGACTGAACAGATTATCAAACATGTCCCAAAAGCACACCACAATTGAGAATATGGGTTCACATCTGATAAAGAACCCCTCTGCACAATAACAGTAATGTACTAAAGATTAATAATAATTTAACAGTCAGAGTAAGGGTCGTGTAATAACAATCTTAATCTAAAAACACATGATGTGCTAGGGATACTCACTTGCTGCCGGAGATGCTCCACTCTCTCCAGCTGCCATTCCGCTGCCCACTGGCTCTGTGCTGACTTTGTCCATTTTGGAAGATGTAGGTTTCAAGCTTTTGACAGGAGAAGAGGATGTGGAGCGGGCTGGGGAAGCGCTGTCAGACCCTCCATCACTGGACGCAGACCTGGACCTAGATCGGTTTAAGTCAGGGGAGGCCGATTTTGACAGAGACCTCCTGTTGCTCTTTCTGGGGGTTTTCGATCTCCTCTTAGCCGGTGCTGGGGAGTGAGATTTTGATCTGTACCGCCGAGAGACAGAGCGTGATTTTGAGCGCTTGGTGGACCGTGGTGGTGATCGATTCCTCTTGATGGGAGACCGCGTGCGCCTTCTAACCGGTGAGCTGGATTTCGAGTGCCGGCGGGCGGGTGGGGTTCTGGATTTGTGAGCGCTCTTTGATTTGGAGCGGCGGTTACGTCTGAGAATCACAACGGACCGTGATCTGGTCCTCTGCCTGGCCCTGCGTATGGAACGGGAGCGACGGGATCTGGGGGGTGGGGACCGCCTCCGACGAGGCGGAGAGGGCGTTCTGGAGCGCCTGCGACGTACTGGGGAGCGTGTCCAGGAGCGGCGAAGAGGGCGTCTAGACCTGGACCGGGAGCGGCGGACCCGAGTGACTGAGCGGGACAATGAACGCCTGCCAGAAACACCTCCCCGTCTAGGGGAGCGGGTCCTGGAGCGCCTAGCACGAGGTCGTGACACAGACCTTCGACCTTTCCTAGGAGAAGGGGAGGGGGACCTGCGTTTCCTAGGAGAAGGTGAGGGGGACCTGCGTTTCCTAGGAGAAGGGGAGGGGGACCTGCGGCCGCCGCGTTTGGGTGATCGGGACAGTTTTCTCTTAGGGGAGGGAGAGCTGCGGCGACGCTTCGGTGAAACAGATAGGGGGCTCCTTCGCCGTCTAGGAGATGGAGAATGTCGTTTAGGCCTCCCGGGGGACTTGGCCTTCTTTATCTTCGGCGAGAGGGAGCGAGAAGTGGAGCGAGACGGCCGCCTACCTCTTTTGGGGGACCGCGACAGGCGGCTGGGTCTTTTGGGGGATTCTGGTGACTTCGACAAGGACCTCCGTCCGGGATTGGGAGAGGGAGAACAGGACGCAGAATGGGACCGAGAACGTGACAACTGCCTGGTTTTCAGGGGCGATGCGGACCGTTTTCCCTTTGAAGCGGACCTTGAACGAGATCTTGACTGTTCTTTACCTGCTGTTTGAGGTCTACCAGGACTCGGTGTCGGTGATCGGCTGGAGCTGGACCTCCTGATGTCTGGGCCTCTCGAAGGAGAACGAGACTTGGACCTTGATGACTCTCGCTCCTTGACCTTTACCCTCTGGTCTGCATTGGCCTGATCCTTCAGGCCGGCTTCGTCTCGGGGAGTAGTTCCCTCCTGCTTGGGAATAATGTCAGGGAGTTCTTGGGCATGGCTAAATCCACCATCTCCATGGTTACCCTCTGTCTTGACATTACCTGCCGTCTGCACCTTTTCCTCCCTGCCTGAAGAGGGTGACCTCATATCTTTCACAGAACCGTTATTACTTTCCATCCCCGCAGATGGGGACACATTGTTATCTGGCGACTCTTCTTTTTTTACAGCCATTGGTTCAGGTTTCTGGGCAGGAGCCCCCTTCTCCTCTCCTCGTCTGCCTCTGGTCCCCAGTTTGGACACTGGTTCTTGGAGGTCTGGGGCTGTTGCAGGAGAGTATTTGCCATCTCCTTTCCCACCCTCCCCATCAGAGTCCGATCCCGAAGCGGAGCTGCTTTCAGATGGGGTGTGTGAAGGAGATTTTTTGTCTTGCTTTTCATCCTTCTTCCTCTTCTTTTTCTTCTTTTTTGCAGCATGCCTTTTATGCTTTTTGGTTTTCGTGTCTCCATCTATCTCCACACGATCTGAGGAGGAACGTAACGCAAGTAATGTTACAAAATTCAAATAAAAGGGGAATCCCAAGAAAGATGCATGTCTGTTCATATACCTGTGAGTCCATCTTTTTTACCCTCATCCTTGGGTGTGGGTTGGTCTGCAACCCCTGAAGCTGCTGCAAGTCTGGCACTATAAAGAGATTGAGAATACCTTCAATTAACAATACTAATTTAGTTGACACAAGACCACATTATACACAGCAGCACTGACCTCGCATATACCAGGCTGGAATTAAAAATGCATGATAGATAAGAGGAAAAGATGAAGATAACGCCGTCTAGAACCCTGACTTAAGCCCTAAATACTGTCATATGACAAATAGCAATCTAGAAGATCACAATGTGTAGAGAGGCTTTGCAACTTGCCATAATAGGGCCACTTTACAGCTTTTTACAGATTATGAAAGTGCAGAATGCAAGCTTTCAAATGGTGTCATGAATATGAGAAAAATGCTCTCAAAGTTGGTGATGTTTTTCCGTCAGGTAAGAGGTCTGTGAACAATGGCTTTTTAACTCCACCCCTACCCTATTGGTGGTGATCTGAAGATGAAACTTGAGAACAATGGCCACAGAAACTGTAGATGTACTGTAAGTGTTGGCTTTTGACATGGTAATGTCTTTCTCCACCCTCTAGAAGGGTGTAAGGAAATACACACACGAAAAGAAAAAAAAAAGAAAATCAACCATTTTGTCAATTTGCAGGACTTCACAATTACCTACATGAGGACCTTTTCTCTGTGACTGACATGTCTATTCCACAAAGGACAACACACATGAATTGCACAGCACATGTTGGCTTTGTCAGTGTGTGTACTGTGTATTCTTACCTGGCTCTGGTGGTCCTAACGGGTCTAGCTGGAAGAGGCGGCTCTCCATCCGACTCTGGGCCAGACTCTGAGCTGCTCTCCTTCTCTCCCTTCCTCTTCCTCTTCTTCTTCTTGCTCTTGTGTTTTCTGTGCTTCTTGTTCTTCTTGTGTGGCGTCTCATTCCCTTCCTTGGAATTGATCTCATCTCTATCGGGTGCCTCATCCTCACCTGCAGCAACACCAGAAATCCCAACCATCATGAAATCGATCATTCTAGATTGAGAGTGCCTTTTTACTGCATGGCTCTGCAAGAGGTTAGCCATCTATGACAGGGTCTGTATTTCTGTTTGTGTGTACCCGACTAATCTCGCAAACAATCAGCGCTAGACTTGCTGCATGCTGCCACAGAAGTGCCCCGCCCCACAGTCACAGGGGTGTGAACAATGGCTTCTTAACTCCACCCCAGCTCAAGTCCGAGATCCACACTAGTTGTGGGAAAAACGTTTGTTTAGTTTAACTAGTTTGTTCCTGTTCTAGTTTATTTATCCATCCAACATATCTGGGATGTGAACTAAATTGAATTATCTGTATTTTTCTAAAGTGCCTCATATTCTGACATCTGAAACTAACACACTCACCTGAGGGAATGTCCACTGCACACTCCATTATGCCACTGGTGTGCCAGCCCTTCACTCGATCACACTGGATTCAAAACAAGGAGAGAGGGACATCAACCACTTAAACCTTATATACTTTGTTGTAATAGCCATTATAGTAATAATAGCCATCTACTGTACAACAAGCACACAATGTGCGTTCTGAGCTTGAAGATGAGAAAAACTGTATCTACACCAGGATTTTCACGATGAATGATTCAATCAAGAAATTCAGTTCAGGTGATTATTTTTTCTAAGTGCTGGAGTTTGGAAGCGCTTTGTGGGAAATCACGCATTAATGGTCCTGTGTACCAGCTGGTTCTAAATATCACAATGTAGGAGGAAGCGGGGTGCTGCGTTATAGAGGACGATTGCTTCCAAAGTTCAACACTTGGAAGAAAAAAAAAAATGTCTGCTCGGATTTATTGACAGATAGTAACTCATAACATGTATATGCTAGGTTTTTATGAAACAAACACTTTGCAGATAGAAAGAGGATACTCCAAGCTTTCCATACAGCCCCAATATTGGTGAGTTTGACTTTGTTTAATACAATCGGATAGCAAAAACTGTTTTGATGCATTGGCTGCCTATGGGAGTTATTGCAACCCTAGATTCAACATCTAATCTAGAGTTGTAATTTGCAGCTAATGGTTCTGTATGTGATGTTATTGATAAAAATCTTATTGCATCAGAAATTAAGTATGCTAGACTCTAGCATACTTCATTTCTTGATGTCATACCCTAGGGATATGCATGATATATTATGTCATTCAATGTCAACATGTAAAAAATGTTGAACCAACAACATTAACAAACAAAGCAGCTCACAAGTATAAATTAAAATAATACATTACACCTACAATTATATCCACAATACCAAAAGTATTGTGGATACAATTGTAGGTGTAATGCATTACTTTTCATCAGTAATAATAATAATTTAATCCCCAGTTGTTTTGGAATTCGTCATTGTACGATTGCATGCACGGCGAGTAGCATACAGTACTCAACAACTACAAGTGAACACACCATTACACGAAAGGGAAACGATATTACGCACAGTTGGGTCAAAAAGGGGTTGCTGTACTTCAAAACATCTGATCTGCAAGTTCACGGCGCGTTGCAGCGCCAGCGCGCTGTGAACTTGCAGATCGAT
The DNA here is from genome assembly GCF_963921795.1 of Nannobrachium achirus. Taxonomy (NCBI): domain Eukaryota; kingdom Metazoa; phylum Chordata; class Actinopteri; order Myctophiformes; family Myctophidae; genus Nannobrachium; species Nannobrachium achirus. The sequence goes on from NC_137829.1 coordinate 22,675,075, forward strand.
GAGTTTCGGCGCAACAAGCCTGAACTGAAGCCGAACAGAGGAACTGAACTGACGCCGGGCCTGACTGGCTGCACTGCAGCGCAAACGCGGTACACAACGCCCAACCATTTAAACCTTTCATACAGTCGAACAAAAACGGCAACAACACACATTTCAGAATGTTTCGGTACATTCTTGCTAGATTAACAAAGCAAAGCACACACACGCCGCGGCCTCAACAGTGGTCCGTATCCAACAACTCGACGGCTAGCTACTCAATGTTAGCCACACGTTAGCATTCTGTTATAAAAACACATTGGTGTTCGCTTCAGGGGGTCCGCCGCATCACATTCACATGTTATGGCTGGTTACATGGTGCATATTTACCCGGTTTAGAGACCCCGAAGCTGCCGTCCGTGAAGTCTGTGGGATTACAAAGCCGAGGAGAAGTGTTGAGTGTTGCTGTTCTGCTAAAGCGTTAGCCGACTACCTGCTCCGCCATGATGGTGAATGGCCGTCCCAGCATGCCATGCGGCCTGCGCGCCGTTTGAATGGGAGCGTCACGTCGCCAAGGCAACACCGTCATGGCCGCCCGCATGAAACAGTGGAACCTTCGTTACAAAACACATACAAAGCAAATTTGTGGTGTCAGAAAAAGTACTCATTGATTGAAGAAAAAGTACAGTTTCATGACAGTACAAATCACTGGTACAAGGTCAACTAAAAGGAGATAATAGTAAGCTTTTCGGCTTATTTACACAGGAACCACTTTATGTATCTCATGTAACATTGAAAGACAGACAGAACACAGTAGGCTACTTTGCATACGGAATTGTCAGTAACAATGTAGAAAAGAAAAAAGCATTCATTAAAAAATCTAATTAGGGAAAATAAATATTATAGAATAGAATAGTAGAAATACTCTGTCTCTGTTACATGTGAAAGTATGGGATTCTAAATGTACTTGAGTAAAAGTACAAAAGTATCGGTATCAAAATGTAATTAAAGTACCACAAGTAAAGTACTTTAAACCCTTAATATAATGATGAATGATTGTGATTATGGATGGACACAACAAAATATGTGAACTTTAAGATGAAGTGCCTGACTGCCTGTACAAATGGCCAGTACCCGTTTTATCTGTGGTTAATACAATAGTCAACGTTTGTGTGCTTTTTTTACGGTTGATAAAACAGTCCAGAGTCCACCAAAATAATTTAGTTTAAATCAGATTCTGAGTAAACCTTTGCGACCTCTATTGACAGACTTTGGTGCTTCAGTCCAGACATATAGGCCTATCGATGATTCTGCAGTCATCTTCTATCCCTGACTGGCTGCTGCTAGGCTAGCATGTTTCTGAGGAAGTTAGGTTTTCGGAACGTGAGAACAAAGACAGACACAAAATACTAATAAGAGTAAAATATGCATTAACCGAAACATCCTCATTCGTTCATTGAGATATGGAAAAGAAAAGGTTTAACATAAACTTGGACGACTCAGCTTTCACAAAAGAAAGAACACCGGTTTGTATAGCTTTGCTTGGCTTAGTATTATTTACTGTCTACTCTAGATAGTCATTTTCTAGATAGTCAGTGTGTCATGTTGTGACTCATGTCAACATGAATTTTAATGACACCCCATCAAAATTCAGATATTTTGATTGTCAGGACATTGTTATAGTCATCATTAGATACAGAGCAATAAATAACCCTTAACCCACCTATCCCCCCGACTCCCTCCCCAGTCAAAGTTCAGAATATAAAACAATATCTTGATTTAATATAAATCCTCTTTCATACACTTCTGCCTGTGGGCCAGTGTTCAGCCTCCCCATTGCCAATGTTGGCAAGTATTGCCTACCCCTGCTCTAGCCACATTATGATTGAATGTTAAAATATATCAAACTATGGTCAACCATAACCCTGAGCTGTGATATTATACATTTCATGTTTGCCATTGTAGGGATAGGTCAAGCTGACTCAATCATGGCCAAAACAAGTGCTTGCTAGTTGGATTACCCTCTCGATCATTCTTCTGATACAAAATGTTCATGTCATTGAATTCCAGATAAAGCCACAGTTTGAACCTTCATCCAAGGGAGGTGTTTCATCTACATCTTTAGCACCACCTGCGCCTCAGTCAGCCGGACCTGCCTTGTCCTACGCCGAATTCATCATCCAGAGCAAAAAGCATCCACCTGCACCCCAGGGAGCCACTGCTCCTCCTCATAAACAATGCATTGTGAATGATAGTGCAAATACAGAACTCCATAGTGTGGCTGATTCTGTAGTGACTCAGGTCCAGGATAAACAGGCTGATGGAGAGGGAAGTGGATCATCAGAGGTTAAGCACAAAGAGGACACTCAGGTGACTGATAACGGTCAAACATGTGTAGAAGGTCAAAGATCCGAGCCAGGGATCAGCCTGGGTAATAAACCAGTGGGCTCAGGAAATAGCATCATTGTCAGCCCCCGACAGGTAATCTTGAAGTTGAAAATGATGTAGTAATAGAAATCGATTAATCATATAATATTAAATCACTTGTATTACAAAAGGACAATGTTGTGCATGAAATCGCCAACACCAACCAAGGCCTGATAGTTGTCTAGTCTGTCATAAGTGTAACATTACAGCTTTGTCATCTCCTTTGCAGAGAGGAAATCCTATTCTGAAGTTTGTAAGGAGTGTCCCATGGGAGTTTGGTGAAGTTGTACCAGACTACGTCTTGGGACAAACGACCTGTGCTCTCTTCCTCAGGTCTGTACTTTGTGTCATATATAATATAATGTATTTGCGTAAGAGAGGAAGACAAAGAGACACTGCCTTTAAAAGTTTTGTCCTCCCCTAACCCAGGGATACTCAAATAGCTGAACCACTTCTCTTTTATTGGTGCCTAATATTGTCGATCAACTGACACTGTTTTCTGGCAAATTAAACTTAGTGGTATTGAATTTGCAATGAGATGGTAAATCATCCGTCCATTTGGGGTTAAAGCGACACACTTCCTGGATGATAATTCATGTAATAGTAATGTAATTACTTCATTAAAGTTTGGTGGGACAGTCAAAATTGTTAAGTTTGAGTATCACTGCCCTAACCATTAATATCTGAGGTTTCTAATTTCTACAAATGCCTTCTAAATCAGTAGTTCTCACACTTCCAAAAATAGCTTGTATATCTGCTATTTTTGAATAAAAAAACAAAAATGTAATTCTTTTTTATTATACAAAAAAGGGCTTTAGTGTGACTCTTATAGTACAACTATAATAGACTCATCTTATGTATCTTATCTTATCCCTTCTGTTGGGGGGGTTTACAGTCTTAGGTACCACAACCTCAACCCCAATTATATCCATGAACGCCTCAAACAGCTGGGACGAACCTTCACTCTCCGAGTATTACTGGTCCAAGTAGATGTGGTGAGTGATTTTTGTTTTAAAGATCACTGTGTGGTCGGCAACTATCTGCTAGGTTCAACAATTCAACAAAATCCAATTCAATATTATCAGAGTATAAAATGTCTGAATGAAAATGATATGCTATGGAAGTTTTCTCTTTCAATATTTTGTATTTGATGTCCTTTCATTTACTTTCTATTGTTACACACTGTGCTCTGCAGCACATTTTTCCACCTAGGATTTGAGTTTGTCTTTTTCTGAGGTGCTATTTTTATAATTGTATATACACTGTCATTTACATAACATCGGTATTGATTTGCATTACAGAAAGACCCCCATCATTCACTGAAGGAGCTAGCTCGCATCTGCATCATGGCTGACTGCACTCTCATCTTAGCTTGGAGGTAAACAAACCCTGCAAGAGTATAGTCTCACTCCCGTTCCCCATATTTACACTCCCATCCCGATTTTGGGCATGTCATTATAGAAGAACATTTCACATTTAAATATCTATATATATTATTTTAATATTTGTTCATAAATTGTAAAAAAAAAAAAAAACAGCCAATCTACAAGCTCACAACGTGTTGCAATGAATTTAACATCTTTGAGCTTGTAGGTCAGCTATTGAATTAATACAAGTGTGTACCATTAGATGGCCTTGGACACAAAATTCTTGAAAAACCTGCCTAAAATATAATATTTAAAAAGAAAACAAAATGTCTGCTGCTTGGGGAAGTTGCAGTTGCACAATTTACATTATTGGTTTGTGACCATATTGATAACTATATCAACAGCCCGGAGGAGGCAGGACGATACCTGGAGACATACAAGGCCTATGAGAAGAAGCCGGCTGATCTCCTGAAGGAGCATGTTGAGAAAGACTACTTATCCAAGGTTTGCACCGAAAAAAAGCATTATCCTAAATCATATAGTATATATTTTGATATAGACTATGAGGTCAACGATTGTTTGTTTTCAATGATATAGGCACATGTGTAATAAGCTAACCTAGTTCTAGAATGAGAACACAATTAACTACACTTGAGTCCCTTGAAAACAGGCTTGGAAAATATTGTATGCAATGTGTTGCCAAGATGATGTAATTCGTTTTTATCACTTTTGAACTCTTTTTCTTCCAGGTGACTGACTGCCTGACTACTGTGAAGTCTGTCAACAAGACTGATGCCATTACCCTCTTGTCTACCTTCTCTGTAAGTAAAGTCTTCACTAAGAAGAATGGCATTTCTTTTTTTAGGATTCACAAAATTGTATGATTTTATCATTCGTCTGAAAGGGTCACGTGTTTTGACGCAATAGTCTTAAAGGAACATAAAAGTGATAAAGGAACATGTCTGTTTTTCAGTCTGTAGAGGGGATCATCAATGCTTCTAAAGAAGACTTAGGCCTCTGTCCAGGCTTAGGACCACAAAAGGTGAGAGAAATAGTCATATAATTGCAGAAGAATTATTCATTACATTATACTATATTGTTATTATGGTTGCTTATAACTAACCTTTATATTTTACCATCACTTATGATATTTGGTAGCTTATAAGCGCCTAGATGTGTCCACTAGTACTGATACAGTAGCTATTCTTTAGGTACAGCCTACCTTGTTATGGTTCAGAATGTCCTCGTAGCAGCTAGAATATTGTCTCCGTCTCCGACTCCCATGGGGCATAGCGTTTGATTCTGTGAAAAAAAAATATATATCGTGCTAATCAGTCTAAAAGCGCCAAATTTTGCACAAATGTAGCCCAGGGCATGCGCTAATGATTTAGCTAGGGCGCCTGAGTCGGCGACCTTCGGGGTCGCCACAGCGGCCAAATCAAGTTGGGCTCCCATCGACTTTCTATACTTTTCTTTTTTCTGGGTATTTAAGTAGGATGTGAGGGGTCTAACTAGGGGTTTGTCATGATGCTGAATCCATTGCAAGCATTTGTTTTGCACAAAAAACATTCCTTGGGCTACAAAACCAGAAAACGATGGTTTAGTGATGAAAAGTGATGAGTCATCACTTTTCACAGTTTTGTGCCTCCGACTAGATGGCTTGATTCTAGGCTTAAAATAATTGATATAAATATTTTTGGAAATCTCTATGGGAAAAATGAATGGGGTCTGGAACAATGGAACAAGAAAATGACCGCCACCGCTATGCCCTATCAAATACTGATTGATCCAGAATTCCACTATATAGTCGTATGCAAATATTGTAAAGATACAGAGCGGTCAGGTTGTGTTCTTTGAAACTAATCTTTTTGCTATTTTGTGTTTCAGGCAAAACGTCTGTATGATGTGCTCCACCAACCCTTCCTCAAGTCCAAGAAGAAAGACAGCTGAACTTATTTGGCACCTTTTTGCGCTCACAATGTTTTTACCACATGAACCCTAGCGTCCATATTCTGGGCATCTCATAATTGGAAAACATTTTTGCGAAAATAGACGATTTACAAGCTCCCAACCACCAACATGTCACACTGTGATGCATTGTGAGCTTGTAGATTGGCTATTTTCGCCAAATGTATAGGGGGAAAAGAGTGCCTAGGCATAGACACCTTGTAGACCTCGGTCAGCGAAGTATATAGGTCAAGGTAAATAGACGTATCGGTGAATTTGAATTATATACGTGTAGGTATATAAGTAAACAAGGTTAAAGTTATTCAGTGCATTGGCTTGCCCATACACTGGAATGATTTATTTTTGCTCTCACTGGGGTGAAAATATTAAATGCATTAAAATGACATGAAAAGTGACAAATTATTTAAAGCTGCAAATATTATATTTATAACACAGACCGTATTTCCAGGTCGTGCTGGGCACTCATTTCATGTTTTATAAATGTGACAGTTTTTGATGCAATGGATAATATTGTATTTACCGGATAATAGTTAAAATAATGATTTTCCTATGTACATTCAAATGTTTTTGTTTTCAATAAATGTAGGTTATTACAGTGAATGAATACACTGTAATAACATTGTCAGTGTGGTGACACATCACACTCAGGTTAATTACTGCGTAAATGATCATTTCAAATGTATTGAACTTGAAATAAATAAAAAGCGCTCTCTGCTATTTCACAATTTTAAATATAGATCAATTTTGGTGCATTATGTGAAATGGGAGTACCTTTTATATTAAACAATAGCCTATATTAAGCAGCAATGGTGTTAAAAAAATCACACCCGTGTGAAGTGGAGCTGTGTGTGTGTGTGTGTGTGTGTGTGTGTGTGTGTGTGTGTGTGTGTGTGTGTGTGTGTGTGGATCATGTGTACCGATTTTTGTGACATTTGAAGAAAATATGTAGGAAAAGGAGCAAAAAGTGTGTTTTGGAGAAAATTCAAGATGGCGGAAAATCTATCATGGCGCAAATGGGCGTGGCCTATATGGGGAGATGCGTCATGACCCAAGGAATCCAGGGAAAAAATATTTTTAATTTTCCGACCTACGGTTCAAGAGTTACAGGCCAAAACGTAAAGTGGGGTGTTATGGCGCCACCATGCGGCCAAATGACACAATTATTTTTTATTTAATCCTTGAAATCATTATGAACCTCCTCTCCAAGTCTTGAAACTCTAGCCCCTATGGTTTGCGAGAGACAAATAATTGAATGTGAGTTTTTGCGATTCCCATTATAAGTCAATGGGGAAAATTAATTCACTAATAAATTAATATCAATTAAACTATTGAACCTTTCTCTTAGCAAGTTACTAGCCCACGATTCCCGAGTAAGCCGGTCGATTTGACATATGGCGCGAGTGTGTGGTGGCAAAACTGTGGGACTAGTAGCGTGCCGAAGTTTAGGAAGTTCAGGCTACATACAGACACACAGACAGACACACAGACACACAGACAGACCCACACGGCCACGTATAGGGAGCCTGTGCTTCACACAGCTCCAAAAATCTATATGTATGTATGTGTGTGTGTGGTATATATATATATATATATATATATATATATATATATATATATATATATATATATATATATATACAGAGTATATATATATAGATATATATAGGTATAGATATATAGATATAGATATAGATATATATAAACACATCTCACACACACAAGAATGTGAATTTAAATCATAGAATTTAAATGGATAGAAAGTAAATGTTCTTGATGAAGAGCATTTGTCAGCTGGTTAGATAGTCACTCACACATAATGACAGAACAAAGTTCCCCAGTGTCCGTTTTGCACCGGCCAAGGGCGATGATGACACGATTAATTCCTGGACCGCCTGCACACTTTGATGGGATTCTTTCTACCTGCTCCAATTCTATGTAGTAAGTTTAGAATGACGTAAAAAAACAGGAAGCCGGTTTCTTTTCTTTTTTTTGCGCTAGAAGTGTTGCTGCCGTGTTGATCATAGCATACTGTCTTTGTGTTAAAAACCACACCATTATAGTTTAGTTTAGCTAATCTTAAACTATAGTCCCTGTAAACTAAGTTTTCATAGGAAGGAAAGATAGGAAGCAAGTGAAGTCAACCATCACGAATAATGCAGCAGGCACAAAAAGAGAAAGAGGAGGATGAAGAAGATGAGTCGTGTCCTGAGGAATTTGTGGGACTTTGTGACTTCACGGCCAGTGACAGTGACCAGGTAGTATAGATGAACAACAATCCTACATTATTTATATCCCTGTCATGCTGTGGGTGAATAGGCTGCACAGTAAATGCCTCTTTTACTTTAGCCATTTAACTCTGAATCTCTGATAGTGTATACGAAATCTATCTAACCAAATCAGCCCGTATATAATGGTCATTTGGATACATTTGTACACGAGGTATATTGAAATGAATAAGAAAAGTTCTGAAAATGTATAGCTGAATGACTGAATGAGTAATGAATGACACCACAAGGGCAGAACGTTGCTAAATATAGGAGGCTTTGGAAGCTTTGTCTACTGTCAAATTATATACAATTAAATTGATATGATGATATGATAGACTGCAAATGTCCGTGACTGTATTTGTCAAGTGGTGCAGTCATATATAGCAGCAGCAAGGTGGTAATATATAGTTATTATTTGACAATGACATCACAGCTGTGTGATTCGTGTGAATAATGGGAAACGGTGGGGGCGGGGCAGATAACTGTTGTTCATCACAACATGCACTATGAGGATGCCAAATTATAACATACCGGGTAGGTATTGTTTTTTTCCCCACATTAGTTAAATTACCAGTGTAATAATTATTATTGTTTAGCTTAGTTTCAGCGCCGGTGACAGGATCCTGGTGCACATCAAGACATCATCTGAGTGGTGGTGGGGAGAGCTGCATGGTGTCTTTGGCTATGTTCCAACCAGCTATCTGCTGCACCAAGGCCTAGAGGAGGAAGACAACTCCTTAGAGGACCCATGGCAGGACGAAGAATACTTCAGCAGCTATGGGACATTGGTTGGATTTCATTTAAAATCAGCCACATGACAGTAGTAGTATTACAGTAGTATCTAGCATTAGGCCTACTTATTACTATTTGATATTTTTTTGCAGTGGTTTTCAAAGTGGATTCCAGGGCTTCTGTGGGTTCCTTTATTAGGGTCTAATTGACCCATACAAGTCTGTAACTCTAACAGTATACAAATGGAACCAAATGGACCCTAACAGGTCCATTTGGTTCCATTTGTATACTGTCAGAGTTAAAGGGAGACCTTGAAATGTAAACATTTGAGAAACACTGATTTATAGTATTACCTCATTAACATGTTATTATATAATAACACAACTTGCCTTATTGTTAGTGTGACTTACTAATATATGCATATATCTTATACAGAGGCTTCACTTGGAGATGCTCTCGGACAAGCCTCGCACTGAAGCCTATCGCCAGACGATCGTCAACAACAGTTCTTCTCTGAGAGGCAAGGCATTGATGGACCTCGGCTGTGGGACTGGCATCATCAGTCTGTTCTGTGCACAGCTGGCAAAACCATCCGTGGTAATTTAATAATAATAAAAAAGGCTTAACGGGGTATATCGACTCTCTGTCACATGCACATTTTTTGTTTTTAAACAACAGGGATCTTGAATAAAGCTCCAATATGGGACTATATATGAAGCCTATATACTGTAAGTAATTTGGTTGACATGTTCATGAAACATCACAGTGCTTATACCTCCATCTAGTGGACAAGGAGCATCACAACAACTATTGAGTGTAGCCTGCTGCAGAGCAACCCTGCATGCCGTCTTCTGTGGTCTTGTAGGTGTATGCTGTGGAGGCCAGCTCTATGGTGGATTACACCAGGCAGCTAGTGAAGAAGAATGGCTGTGAGGCGGTGGTGACCGTGCTTCAGGGCAGAGCTGAGGAAATAGACCTACCTAAGCAGGTGGACGTCCTGGTGTCTGAATGGATGGGAAACTGCCTGCTGGTACTATTACTATTACTACGAATGTAATGAATGTGGTACTAAAAAAAAAGAATACCATAAATGTTGTATGGAATGCAGGAAATATTAGGGTACAAGAGGATCGATTGCTAGGCACGGCAAGATTAATTGTATAGCACATTTCAACAAGACAATTCAGTGCTTTACATAACATTAAGAAAAAGAAACTTATAACAGGACATTTGAATTCAGTAAAAATAAACGCTTAACACCTATCTCCTTAATGGGAAACAAAACAAAATAAGTAAGAATTAAATAGAAAAATAAAATTACAGAGCTGAAGAATAAGTAAAGAAAGCTCAATCTAATGTAATTGGACTTCACTCTTAATGCTTGCCATTGCGTGGTATAGAAATGTATCATTTACACTCCATTTAGCCATGAATATAAAGCCTAATGCATACTTTGTCCACAAAGGTCATGTGCCTCTTCCTGTCTCCTCCTCTCCCACTCCCTCTGGCCTAGTTTGAATTCATGGTGGAGTCAGTCCTGGTGGCCAGGGACCGCTGGCTGAGGGAAGGAGGGGTTATGTGGCCGTCTTCTGCTTCGCTCACGCTGGTCCCCTGCCAGGCACATGGCTACTACACAGAGAAGATGGCATTTTGGGAGAGGCCCTATGGTCTGGATTTCACTGCTTTAAAGTAAGGCCCATCATTCAACCACACAGTGCACTCACTCCACTTTGGCACAATATTGGTTATTCTATGCTTTGTACGGTATTGAAATAAAGCAAGTCATTTGTTGTGGAATTCTAAAATATTTCATGCTGAAATGAACGATGATATCGTTTTTAAAAGGTTTCTATCATAAGTAGTATGTCAGCAGGATATTATGCATGTGTAATAGTGAAAGCCAGATGCACTGCCGGGCTGAATGTAAATTTGGAGTCCAATTTATTTTGAACTATCTCTACATTCACCCATTCACACACACATTCATACACTGATGGCGGAGGAAACCATGCAAGGCACCATACCTGCTCACCGGGAGCAACTAGGGGTTCAAAGTCTTGCACAAGGACTCTTCGAACTGGGAACTTTTCGGGAACCCTCCGTGTTCTAATGACGGTTTCTCCAGCCCTGAGACACTGCCACCTCCACTGAAAATGAGTAGACTGTCCAGCCAGCAGACTTACATACAAGAAAGGAACTAGATGTATGTTATGACCTCCTGCTTTGTATGATGGTATATTCTGAAAGATTTCTCTACCTTTGCAGGCCTCTGGCCCAGCAAGAGTTCTTCACCAAGCCAAAGTTCAGCCACCTTACCCAGCCCGATGACTGCTTGGCCACTCCTTGTGATGTCATCTCAATGGACATGCACACTCTGCAAGTCACAGATTTAGAGGTATTGAGAATGACTAAAACCACAACAATATCCTCTTTCCTTATTTATACCTCACCCCACCTCCAGTGACATAGATCCGCACACAGTTGTTGTTTCAATATTGTTCTCCTTTGCTAGGAAATGAAAGGCCAGTTTGAGTTTCCTGTGATGAAGTTGGGTACTTTCCATGGGTTCACCGCCTGGTTTGCTGTTCATTTTCAAAGCCTGGAGAAGGGGGCTGCAACAGTGGAGCTCAACACAGGACCTAACTCAGAGTAACAGAATTCACAAGTATTTCCCTCAATACATATTTACTTGTGTGTTTGTATCACCAAATACAAAAAATATACATAGTATACTGCATATTTAACTATAAACTGTAACTTTAATTCTACCTATGAGGGTGGTTTGTGACAATGTTTTTCATTGGGAATGGAGTGGCAAAACTACATTCCGTTCTCTTGAAAAGCAGTGGCAGAATCCGCCCTCATAGGTAGAATTAAACTTCGGTGTGACCTTTCCCTTACACAATATTAGAATATTGAGACAATAGATTTGTGAGTCTGACTCGAATCACATTTTGGTGATTTCCGACTTGACCTCTAACAACATAGACTTGACATGGATTTGAGGTTATTTCACTTTAAAACACTTCTGGGGTCATTATAACTTTTACTCTGGCTTTTAAGTCACTTGATTCAATATTTATATGTTTGATATTCATCTTATCAGACCCCCCCATCACAGAGGTAAGGGTTGCGAAGAGAATGCTATCACAAAATTGTGTTCGGACACATTAAAACATCCTACCGTATTTGAAATGTGAAGGTTAAGACATGAGAGACTTTCATTTCAGATTTTCATAACAATGACTTCATAACAAGGCATTTTCAACCAGAACTCGTCAATGAATTAATGCAAATCAGTCTTATGAAAAATACTCTGTCTCACCAGGCCGACTCACTGGAAGCAGACCCTCTTCATGCTAGACAGCCCAGTCGATGTGCATATTGGAGACTCAATCAGTGGAGCTATTGTTCTACGAAGGAATCCAGTCTGGAGGCGCCATATGACTGTTACAATAGAGTGGAGCATCAACACTACTAGTGAAGGAAAAGACAACTGTCAGGCAAGTGTCCTTTCCTCACTTCATCATATTAAGTATGCATTGAGTGCCGTGGTATGGTTTGAAGATCATAGTAATGAACATACTCTTTTCGTAACCACTTAACCACGTATGCTTTGTCATGTGACAGTGTCACATGCAAAGAGCTAATTTGCAGGCTCACAATGCTTTGCGACGCTCTGTTAAATTTGAAAATGTTATAAAGATTTAGAATGTCTGCCTATAATTTTCACAAAATAGGGATGCCAGGTTGAAAGTGGTTAACATTTACTATTTTACCTATGAAATTGCCTAAAAATATTTCAGTGGTTGTCTTAAAGTGACTTGACCTTTAACTCCTTTATGTGTCCATGGATCACTTGTGTCACTCTGTCCACAGATTCAAACAAAAAGTTTCCCCATGTGGAGATGACATCCTACTGCTGTCACATCCAGTCTCTGTGTGGACTTCAGAGTCAGAGGGACACGTGATCGACATTGCGTGCAATCAGTTTGAGAAGAGAATTCATACTCTTACTATGGGACATAGCATAACCAGCTAATTGTTCAGAGTACATACATACAGTAGACAAGCACACACCCACAGCAATCCACAACCATCTGCACACAGGTCATATTGATCAACACCTGACAACATCTTCCAGGATTTTAACATTCACATCAGAATCAGAAGCATAACTGATTTTATAATTTCAAAAAAAGAGATACAGTGACAAATTTATACAAACTTTTTTCATGTTTTATTTTAATATCAATAACAACAACAACAGGACTAATATGTTATATTAAGATTTTTGCACCAATGCTGCATATCAGTATTTATATTTTAACAAAGAATGTACTGATTGTAAACACATTTATGTTGACTGGTACACATTACAAGACTGGGCCACACCATGAATAAAGCATTTCGTTATACACTATTCTGGGAGAGTTACTGAAGTATAATGGACTCTACTGGTTTTGTGTTATTGTTCTGTTATACTTAAAGGAGTAGTTCACCCCCAAAATGACTTTTTTTCTATTGATTACTCATGCCATGGAGAGTAGAGTTCAATAATATGTTTTGTTTTTTGTCACATTCCTAAGACAAAAATTTGATTTGAGTAAATTTACCCCCATTGATTCCGGATGGTGACCCGTTTCGAAACGGGTCACCATCCGGAATGAATGGGGGTAAATTTATTGTTATCACAATTATGTCTTAGGAATGTGACAAAAAACTAAACATATTATTGAACTCTACTCTCCATGGCATGAGTAATCAATAGAAAAAAAGTCATTTTGGGGGTGAACTACTCCTTTAAGTTTCATTTTCAATTTCTCTTGCTGCAGGTCAGCAATGGTTTTGAGTGGTAACCTTACTAACCTACTATAATAGTTTTGCTCTGTATTAAATATTACTGTTTTCAAATTGAAGTAGTGATATTTAGTGCTTTATAAATCACATCTGCAGCAGAGGACACATTTACTTGGTATGAGTTTTTGGTTCTTGGTATTTTAATGAAGTAGGCCATTCAAGTGGTCACGTTTCCAGTTTCCCCCTAGCTCTTGTCCTGGAGCGTGTGCTGACCTCTGAGGAAACCGTAGACGAGGACTGAGGAGAGGAAGGCCTGGAGAGGGGGACAAACGAGGGAGGTTTGACAACCTTCGCCTCAGCCTTCTCAGGTTTAGTCTTGGCCCTTCTCTGCTTCAAGTGTCTCTCACAGTGGTTCACAAACGTATTAATCTTTGCAAAGGTCTTGTTGCACACTTTGCAGTGATAAGGGCGCTGCCCTCTGTCAAGACGCATGTACAGGCGTACATACGATGACCGCACAAAGGTACGACAGCAGACGCCACACTTGAGGTCCTCCGTGTTGGCTTGTGTTTCTGTGGGTGGATCTGGTGCTGGCGCTGGCACTGGCACCTGCCGTGACAGGCTCTGCTTGCACGATTCCTGGGCCTTATGAGAGAGCAGACTTGACAAGCAGCGGAAGCCCACGCCACAATGCTCGCACTTATTCGGCCAGTCCCCGGTGTGCAGGCGAACGTGTGCCACAAGCCCAGCCTTCTGAGCAAAGGCCTTGGCACAGTAGCTGCATTTGAAAGGCTTCTCTCCTGTGTGGAGCCGGCGGTGGGTCTTCAGGTGCGAGGCGCGGCCGAAGCTCTTCCCACACTCCGGGCATTTGTACGGCCTGTCCCCGCTGTGGATCTTCTTGTGCGCCATCATGTGGGAGGCCTGGATGAAGAGCTTGCCACAGATGCCACACCGGTACTTCCTCTCCTTGTGAGAGGTCAGGTGAAGGGCCAGGTGGGCAGAGGATATGAATGTTTTGGTGCAGTGTGGGCAGCTGTGAGGGTCTGGGCGGAAGCCCCTATGAGGCCGCCGGCCACTGGAGAGAGCAAGACGTGCACAGGACGGGCATTTAGAAGGGCCCTCTGCTTTGTGCAAACGCCTCTGTCTAGAGGTTGCTGATGATGACTGGGATTTGGAAATTGTTTTTTCGGTCTCTGGTGGGTTGAAATGACAGCCGCAGTCTGAGCACTTGTGTTGCTCATTTTCACCCGATTTATCACTGATTCTTTCCAACATGATGCTCTCTACAACCATGGTTAGAAATGCCCTTTCCTTCACACACCAATGGCACCATGGACATCGGTATCTGCAAATTATAGCAAACACAGACAAAAATGAATGAATGATGAATGCCTTTCACAGATGTGCATAAAATACTAACTACTGGCTCAGTGCCAAAGTAGTAGGCTACGCGCACACCCTGGCAGTAGGCTATACTATGAATTAAATTGTTTCTCAAACCCACTAAAACGACCAAATCAAAGCTAATACAATCAGCGTGGTGGCCTACCGATCACATTAGGCCTACATGTAATTGTATTGTTCATGATTAAAAAGAAAACCGCATCGCAGAATCAACAACGATAGCATCTTTAGGCCTCAGCCTTCAGCGAGGAAAACAAGGATGTTGTCTAAAGCGACTAATTAAACAATAAATGCGCGTGCGTACATACCGGATTGCAGGCCTATCTACTGCTCAAAAGAACAAGCTCATATTATATAAATACAGGCTATATGATTAGAAAAATCACTGGAACAAGTACAACACGGTATGTTGCTATTCCATCTCCCCCACCCACTCCAGTCCCTGCAAACCTGCCCCGCTGTCTTTGTGCAGCTGCAGCAGTCCGTGTGTTTTAGAAGGAAATGCAGGCCTATAGCATCACCTAGTGATTGGCGGAATAACACTGGTACCCCAGTGGAATAACGGTGCAAGTCGTGCATACTAGCCTATGGATCAATATAGGCAATCTGGCAACCATTGTCAAATAAAAGTTCTGTTCTTGTCTTCTTGAGCGATTATGCATAGGTAAAAGCAAGTATAGGCCTATAGGCCTACTTGTTGTGTTACCTATATGGTCCACATTAGGGAAAACAGAACAGGTTAGTTAGGCCTACTTTTAATAGTCATCATTATAACCACAATGAATCAGCTTATTACTATAAGTTTCGTTTCATTGTCTTCTTACATACCAGGAAATGTGTTCAGTTTCGTTTCTTGATGTTGAGTTTCGCACTGAGGAAATGGTGAAACGATACTGAGTTGGCATTTCTCTGCCCAGATCAACGAAAAAAACAGCCAGACCTATAAAAGAACAGATTCCAACGCCACTACGCTAGTTGCCATTCTGACAGAGAGCGATCTGACTGCAACCTGACTTCTCATAAGACCATGACTGAGGTTAGTAGCCTAATTATTTGATTGGATAATTTATGAATTATGATTAGCTTTGTTATCATCAGGTTTGACATAAAGGAAAGGACATTTGATGGGAATAGAATAAAATACAAAAGCGATCTAAGAAAAGTAACTTTCATCTCATAATGTGGGGTGTGGTTGGGATGGAGAGTAGGCCATTTGACTTTTATAATACTTTCTTATCAACGTGATGCAGATACATTTATGATTTTTTTTCCTTCTTTTTTAAAGTAGACTAGCCTACACTTAATTTGCTGTAGGCTATAATTGTTCAGTAACGTTTCTCCCAGTTTCTTAAGCTTTAAACAAAAAATACAAATTCAGGTCGGGATAAAAAAATTCACCCAATCAGGAGTGGAACTTGGGAGTGATGGGGGACAAAGAAGCAGATACATCTCCCGATTGGATGAAATTGGTATCCCGACCTCAACATTTATTTTCTGTTTATGGATTTTTTTTTTTTTTTTTATTAAACTTTATGACTTGAGGTATTTTCCGAAATCCCATAATGCGAATCCCATGACGCGATTGCGTGCGTGGTGGGTGTGGCAGAAGGCACAACGGAATTAAGGGTGTCATGTATGCATGTGATTTTTCATAATTAGGCTGCTTTATCGGCGAACTGAAGCAAGTTAAGAAAGTCTACTCTTTCTATCTATCTATCTATCTATAGGCCTATATAAAAGTCTGAGATTGGTCCTGCCAGTTAAAGGACGACTTGTAACCCATTTTCAACGTATCTTTATCTTCAACTGGTCCTTACTTATGATAATTATATTATGGTTACATTTGTGTCAACCCTGTCCAAGTCTCCATCTCAGAGGATGGCTGTGGAGTTCAGAAACGCGCCTACCAGTGACATCATCGATAATGAATTGTACCATTTATCATGAACATTAGGACCAATTATATGAAGATGAAAATGTGTGACATCATTCTTAAAGTGGTCTGTCACGTGGTTCTTCTAGTCTGGTCAGTTCTTCTGGTCTAAGTGGTATGATGCATTGAGTTGAATGTAATATGAGGTAATACGCCCCCACATTACACTGTTATGTTGGCTAAGTATGCATTGTTGTTGTTTTTCTACAAATTAACATCACTATAATCAATGATATTTTGGGACAAGGTAGGCTACTCTGAGTCCCTGACTGGTCAGCAGCTGCACATGAGTTCAAAACAAGAGGTCAGGGATTGCTCAATTTATCTGCAATTACTCCTATACTACCTAGAACTGACCCAGACAATATTTTTCAAATACACTCCCCCTATCTCTTTCATATATGTGTGTGTGTGTGTGTGTGTGTGTGTGTGTGTGTGTGTGTGTGTGTGTGTGTGTGTGTGTGTGTGCGTGCGCGTGTGCGTGTGTGTGCGTGTGTGTGTGTGTGTGTGTGAACTGGTCCAGCTGGCTCTCATTGACTTCAATGCATATTCCATCAAACTTCCGCCTCCAGTTTACTTCCCTATTGTGTCAATGGCATACACCTGGTGCAGAACATGTCTCTTCCTTAATTTGTCTGCCCACCCATGTGAATGTCATTTGAGTTCACCTGCCTCTAGTTAGTTACCATAGGTCTTCTATATCATATACCTCTCTGTTTCAGTGTGTTTGTCTGTAAAAGTAATATGTTATGGTGTGAGTACCTGTAACCTGTATGCAAAACAGTGTCGGTTTTGTGTTAGGGGCAGAGAGCCTTCCGTAAAACCTGTTATTTAGTGTTTGGCTGTGAGGCTACGTAAAGTTAGCTTCGTGAACCAGCCTCTCCCGGAAATCAATTTCCATTTGCAAATGAAATGTAGGCTGGTTTACAAGGTTAACGTAAAGTCTGAAATTAGACATGCCTACCGGTATGTTTGCCTATTGTTGGAACCTCAATTACCTTTTTGAGTTTGAACATTGCCTGCCTCATCCTGCTTTTGGGTCCAACTCTACTCTCTGCCTTCAGGAGCATCTGTCAGATGATGATGATTGTAATTGAATCAGTTTCTGTATTTTAAGGATTACCAAATGGTCTATTTCTGTGTGACTATTATTCAACTTCATTAAACTTGCTGTTTAAGTTGATAAAAGAAAAACAAGGCTGAGATGAAATCTCATACAAAGAAATATAATAAACTTGGTTCTTTATAATCAGTTGATTTGTTTTTTTCTCTTACATGATCCTATCCAGGAAGGATGAACAGAAAGAAAACTCGGTGAGTAGTGTTCCTTTATCTTGCTATTCAGAAGCATCACCTTTAAATTAATTTCAGTGGCACATAATGTATGAAGGAAGCATCTAAGCATCATCTGACAAACTTTGCAAGTCTCTCGGAAATGGAACTATAAAGGCCTGTCCATAGTATCTCTGAAATGTTTGGTGAGTTGCGATTTACGAACTCTAATTCGGTGTAATGGTTTTCAGAAATCGAGGGTTAGGGTTAGGGTTAGGGTTAGGGTTAGGGCTAATCGAGTGAAGTCATTTACTAGTCGAACCGGAACTTTTGACCGAAAAGTTCGGTTTTGGTCAAAGTATGGACAGGCCTCTAGCAATAATATGGTCTGACCCAACGCACTAAACAAACAAAACATTTGCTTTTTATTTAATTTTTTGCTAAATAAACAGTGCACAGAAACTTTTTTTTTACTCCTGCCAGATATGATTCCTTTTTTTAAATAGTGTGATACATTCATATTCCAGTTTAATACTGTCTGTGATTATTACATTTTTGTGTTTCAATTTTGGTGCTGAAACTTGCGGGCTGAGGCTTAGGGGGTAGTTTTTGTTTAGGACTTCGAAAAACTTTGGGCATGTCTCTATAATTAGCCTAAAAAGTCAACAAATTCCCTATTCCCATTTAATGTTTAAATGAGTATTTCACATTAAAACACTTATGGGATATTTTTCACATCTACTCTGACATTTGTGTGTATTCATCAGACACACTTCCTCCTACTGTATATTATCCCAAAGCCAGAAAAGGCAAGAAGCGCACCAACTACGTCCATGCACTGTGGCGTGACAGCTAGCTAAAACACTGATGACCCTTATGATAGATAGGAGAGTGGGGAGAGAGGAGTGTGTGGAGGGCAGCGATTCAGGATTTCTGAGTTGGTATTGGCTAGACCGCACTTGCATTGCATCGCAATCATCAGTCATTTATGTTTTTTAATCATATTTATTATTAGTATATTTTATATCAATTTGCAACATTGCAACATATCTTGTCTATATAATGTCAATTATGGTGAATAAAAGTATACATTTCTATCAAAAACATTGCTGGGAGATTTCAAACTTTTGAATGCTAATGTCTGTACAGTATGTCTGTCATTGAAGCCCCTATAGAAATTTGATAATTTAAATTAAGCTCAATGGAATGTTCTGACAGATAGAGTATTGTTTTCATTGTAATGTGTAATGCCTTATCATGTTTTTCTGTTTAGAAATTCATTTGGTGCAACAGCTCCTCCATTCATTGACTACCTGAAAGATATTCTACGCAGATATCCTGATGGTGGACAAATTTTGAAGGTATGACCAGTGCACATTCTGCTACAACTGTATTACTATTCTGCCAGTTAATGTAATTTTGCATGTTTTTTATGTAATTTATTTTGTTTTGTAAAAATATTATTAGTCTAGCTTTAGTAACCACCTAGCAAAACATGACATACCGTATCACTACAGTATGTACGTTTCATTCCCACTGGGCCAGATAACAGATAAAAGAAATCTCTTTCTCCAGATAAAAAAATCTCATCTTCAATTCAAGTGGATGGTAAGATACAGATAAAAGAAAACATCTGTCACAGATAAAAATAATAATAATAATAATAAATAAATATATATATATATATATATATATATATATATATACATATATATATATATATATATATATACATATATATATATATATATATATATATATATATATATATATATATATATATATATATATATATCTGTGACAGATATTCTTTTTATCTGTATCTTACCATCCACTTGAATGGAGAAAGAGATTTTATTTATCTGGAGAAAAAGATTTTTTTAATCTGTGGGAATGGGCCTTAGTCATGTCAGTTTTGTAGTACCAAGTATCAGTGTTTTACTGTGAATGGTCACCCAATGGTACATCATGTCATTTGCAATGATCTGAACAGGAGCTGATCCAAAATGCTGATGATGCTGAAGCATCTGAAGTTATTTTCATCCATGATGAGAGGAGCTACGGTACAGAGACCCTTTGGACTGATGACCTGGGGAAATACCAAGGTATGTGTGGCTTTCTGAGAGTTCTATTTATTGTCAAACTGATCTGATTTGTCAGTTATCCAAAACATATCAGCTAGACCAGTTTTGAGAAACAAAGAAATAAACCCTATGTGATAATTAACTGACAAAATATTTTTGAAGGCCCTGCTCTCTATGCCTACAACAATGCTGCGTTCGCCGATGAAGACTGGGAAGGCATTCAGAATACAGGAAGGAGTGTCAAGCGTGACGATCCAAACAAAGTTGGGAGGTTTGGGATCGGCTTCAACTCTGTTTATCACATAACAGGTAAACAATGATTCTCTGAGTACATCTGTTGTAGAAGTAAATGGCCCTACAAAACAGAGCAGACTAAATTGAAACTCGGAACACAATTTGAAGCTGAACCTGAAAAGGTGTTATTTTCTGTTCATTAAACAGCTGAAGAGATGGATAAACCTCTGTTACTTAAAGGCCCAGTTCACCTCTGGGTCCACCAGATCTTATTTTATTGTTGTTTGGGACACGATCAACACAATCCTGAGTTATTTTTTGTGTTCAATCTGTGTTTTGAGATATTTTAGTATTTTAGCATGACTAGTGATGCATTTTGTATCATATGATGCAAAATGCATCTAAAATATCTCAAAACACAGATTGAACTAAAAAAATAACTCAGGAGTGTGTTGATCGTGTCCCAAACAACAATAAAATAAGATCTGGTGGACCCAGAGGTGAACTGGGCCTTTAACACTCAAAAGGGGTTCGAGGACCCCTAGGGGGTGATATGATCTACCCCCATTAATTAATTAATATGAATCCAAAATATTAGAAATGATTAAAAACTAAAAACAAACAGAAAAATAATTAATATATACAACACTGATGATAGTGCTGACAAAAAGGCCGATATAAAGCCGATCTATAAAGATGCTGATATAAAGCCATCTTTATAGATTCAGCATCACTTGGAGACAAACAATAATAATAAAATATATAAATAAAAAATAAATAAAAGGACCTGTGGAATACTTCAAATAGAATACAAAAAAACATCACTTAAATCACCAGCACATCTGCAGAATGATGAAGAGTAAAACAAACTATTTATTCTGTTAAAAATTAATTTCTAATTCCTAAAACATCTGTGAATTGCGTAGAGAGCTGAGCTGGGCAGAACTGCCATTTCTTGTAAAATTAGATGAGTTTGGTGATTGATGAAGTATATGAAAGTATATAGTATCATCCCTGAGGGTATCACCCATGGCAAATTTGGATGACAGCCTTCAAACTATATGGCATCAGTACTGTTAATATTCGTACACAATAAAAATCACACCTGTGTGAACTGAGCGGTGGAGGCTGTGCACCGCTGGGTGAGTGGAGCAGGGGTTGCTCAACTGTGTGTGTGTGTGTGTGTGTGTGTGTGTGTGTGTGTGTGTGTGTGTGTGTGTGTGTGTGTGTGTGTGTGTGTGTGTGTGTGTGTGTGTGTGTGTATATATGTATGTGTGTGTGTGTGTGTGTGTGTGTGTGTGTGTGTGTGTGTGTGTTAGGGTGACCTGCTGACCCCCCAAACCCCCTCCCCCTGTGTGTGTGTGTGTGTGTGTGTGTGTGTGTGTGTGTGTGTGTGTGTGTGTGTGTGTGTGTGTGTGTGTGTGTGTGTGTGAGAGAGTGTGTGTGTGTGTGTGTGAGAGTGTGTGTGTGTGTGTGTGTGTGTGTGTGCGTGCATGCGTGTGTTAGGCTTGTGCTGAAATATCGATATGGCGATATATCGCGATATTACCTCCCGCGATAATTATCGATAATATTGCCGGCAAATATAGATTTTTCATAACACCAGGGATTTTCCCAGTTAACATAGAATGCAGTTAACATAGGTGCAATACCGCCAGCCGCCTGCACTGTCTGTTTGTAGTGTGGGCGCTAGTGAGATAAATGAGAGTAAATTGACAGGATTTTGCACAGTGAGGAAGAGAGAAGATTGTCAGCTGTTCTCTCTGACCATCAGAGAGGGGAGAGGAGTGGAGGAGAATACGAGTGGAGGAGAATACATCGCATACACACATACTGTAGGCCTACACATGCTGTTACACAAACGCACGCTTACGGGGTGCCACGGTTCAGTCAGCCCACGGTTCGGTTCGTATCTCGGTTTTTGGCTCATGGTTTCGGTACAGTAAAAATTTAAAATGAAAAAATAAAGAATGCAAAATGTTCAGTTGATTTTAAAGATGGGGTGCAATCGTTTGTTTCCGCCCTAAAACATGATAATCAGTTATTATGATTATACTAGGAGGAAGATTTTCTCCAAAAAAGTGTACAGAAAGAGTTAAAATTATGTTATATGTGGCCACACCCCAAAAAAATAAAGAAATTCGGTTCATTCGGTATGGGCTGTTCGGTTCGGTACAGGGCCATTCGGTTCGGTATACCAGTTCGGTTCAGTATTGTGGTACCCCTAGAAGTCACACACACACACACACACGCACGCACGCACGCACGCACGCACACGCATATTAAACTCTGGAAGGGAGTTATTATGTGCGTGTTCCCCCTTTGCCGGTTGCTCATTTTATTGTATTTATTCATACATCCTCACCACTGATATGGATTTAATTTCATTGTATTTTATTGTATTATCAAAGCAATAAGAACCTAAAACAAATTGGTGATACAAATTGCTAAGCACTGTCACTGTTAAGACATTATTTTTCCACCTGTAAATGTAATTTGCACAATATAGCCTATTTTAGAGAGGTTATTTTAAAGGTTCCAGTCAGTGTTTTACTGTTAAGAGGAGGCACTATGCGCATGCACATTTTTTACTTGTGTCAATGTTATTTTATGTTTCTTGTCAATTACATTTTCACCAGATGCTTTTTAGTTATGGATAGATTTATAGTTAGTAGGCCTACCCATTGTTGTGGACAGACAAATTGTGGGCAGGTTACAAAGTTGCAGTGTTTGTTTACTGTTTGAGGAGGCAAGATTCATCTACTTATTAGCCAATTTATAAAATAACCTTGTAAGATTATGGAATAAAAGAATGTGTGCCTTTTATGGTTAGGGTTAGGGTTATCATTTTCAGTTACAGATATCGTGATATATCGTGGATGACAATTCTTGCAATATATCGAATATCGTAATATATAGAATATTGTGATAATAATATGAGCCTAACATCGCGACAGATATCGTATCGTGAGGTAACAATATCGTCACATCCCCTGGCGAGTGTGTGCGTGCATGCGTGTGTGTATGAGGGCTTGTGTGTGTGTGTGTGTGTGTGTGTGTGTGTGTGTGTGTGTGTGTGTGTGTGTGTGTGTGTGTGTGTGTGTGTGTGTGTGTGTGTGTTGCTCACCCAGGTGTGTGTGTGTGTGTGTGTGTGTGTGTGTGTGTGTGTGTGTGTGTGTGTGTGTGTGTGGTGTGTGCACAGACTGCGCACGCGCGCGCGTGTGTGTCAGAGATTCCGTTAGCCGGTATTTACCGGCCATTGGCCGGTTAAATGTTTAATTGGCCGGTAATTATAAAGTCCACCGGCCACCGTGGCCAGCTGGGAAAATGCCTCTTAGGCTATTTTATCATTTAATCTTATTATACACATAGGCTAATTATTTGTCTAAAGTAGTAAAGCTACAACCATTAAAACCTATCATAATTTTAAATTTGTATCATGTTCTGTGAGTCTGTCTGACGACAGCGGAGCTCACCGCCACTTCTGCTGCTTCATGCTGCGCTGTAGAAGTGGGACGTTCGCGAACGAATCGAGTCTTTTGAACGGCTCTTTGAAATGAACGATAGCATTTTGAGCTAGATTGAGCCAGTCTTTTGAACGGCTCTTTGAAAGGAACGGATCCCAGAGATCCGGCTCACTTCAAAGAGCCATAAATCCCATCTCTACTGCGCTGTGCATTGGAAATATCAGAGCTTCAAGCTCACAACAAGGCGAAACGCGCTGCGCTGTGAGCTTGTATGTCTGCTATTTTAGACTCGCACACGGCCTTACGGAGAAGCACACATCACGTTTCACAGCTGACAGTTCCAGCACCTTGTAACAATCAGCGTGGGTTTAGTGTTATAATCAGAACAGAACTGGGGTTCTTCCGAGGTAATCAAGCTGGACCCAGTAGACCATAATAAAAAAGGGACCCAAACTCTGTGGAATCATGGATATTATACAAGCACGCACATGACTTTATGATCGCATGGATGTGATGCCATCGTGGTCAAAGCAACAGAGGCAAGTCAACCTTCCTTGTGCCATCATAACATAACATTAACAAAATAAAACAAATGTGTGTAAAAGGTTTAATGAGACGTGAAGCCAAAATCATATACTATTAACTTATTAATTTGTAGGGCACTGTGTGGCAGGGCGCGCAAACGGTTCACTTGAGTTGCGCGCCCACTATAACCTATTCACTTCTTTTTTTTTTTGGCAAGCGATACCTCTACATAAGTAGATAGTTAGGATATTATTTTGTTGGAACATATTGCAATTGCATCTGTGATAAAGAGGAAAGAAGCCCAGCGCAAACATAAAATGGTGTAATTATCAGTTGGGTGCACGGTGCACCATGCAGATACAGTATCTCATCTGCAAACACGTATGTGACGTTCAATATAATATGGCCGATAAATTAATTGATTGGCCGGTCAAATATAATCCTGCCGGCCAAGGTGGCCGGCCCCAAAAATGCCTAGCGGAAACCCTGGTGTGTGTGTGTGCACGCACGTGCGTATGTGTGACATGCACGCGTGTGTGTGCGCGCCCGTGTGTGTGTGTGTGTATATATCAGTTGATGCTCAGGCTAGACTCAACAGCACCGTCTCTGGTCACCCAGGGGTACTCAGGCTACATACACATCAGGCTACATACAGACATACACGGATACACACACGGCCATGCTATGGAGGCGGTGTGACCACTGCTAGTTAAATTCGTTCCTGCTGTGCCGCAAAAATGTGGAATGCCTGACGGCCTTAAAGGAGTGTAAATCCCTACACTCCTTTAAAACCGCTCTGAAAAATCACTTGGCAACTCACTTTCATGTGGTCTTTATCCTTTTATTTGATCTTGTATCAGTGAACTGTAATGTCCTGTATCTTTAACCACTCATTTACATGCCAATATTAAAGACATACATTTTTAAACTGAATGTAATGTTATGAAGTTGAATTAATTTGCTCTTAACTGTATTTCGTTTTCATAATTCAAACTCAGTATGTGTAATTCAAATTCTGTTCTTGTAGACCAAATCATCATGACATCACCACTATATATCAAACTTGTTATCCACAAATATTATCTGGAGAAAAAAAAAAAAGATTTGCCAATAGAATTTAACATAGTGTTAAAGTTGGCTTTTATAGCTTAAGTTAGCAAATGTGTGTTTGATTACCGGTAGTTACTTTGGTAACTTTGCTAACTTGTCAGCCATAACATTGTCCGAAAGTAAATAATATCCATGATTGGATTTGAGTTATGTCAATGCAGAACGGCTTTGGTGATATAAGAGAGAGTTGGCCCATTCTCATGATCCAAATGGTGAAGTCCATGACTCAGTATTTAAGTGAAGAAAATGATCAAAGACATACAGTACAGTAGGAGCTGATGGGCTGTAAAGGAGTTAAATTATTCAGGTTAAATTAAACAATTAAATATTTTTTATTATATATATATATATATATATATATCCACAAGTTTCCGCGGGAGTTTACTGGAGACTATCAGGACCAAACTTCCGGGTTTAACAGCAGACATACAAGCTCACGTCGCGTCGCAGATGCAACCCGTTGTGAGCTTGTAAATCGGCGGCGGAACCTCGGTGCAGACGTTTGCGCAATGCACTATGGGGCGTAGGAAACTCGTGGATATATGTGTAACGGAGGTGATCCGAACCTCCCCACCCGGCTTCAAACCCGCGTGAAAGTCCAATATCTTAACCATCACTCCAAAGGGACATCCCTATGGAACGAGAGCAGATACTAGACTTTTGAGGCTTCAGGCTGGGGCTGAGACTCTCTCCGCCACACTCACCCCCCTTTGACCTCCTCCTACGGGGAAGCCCGGATCCGGGTCACGGCACCAATGTAACGAAGGTGATCCGAACCTCCCCACCCGGCTTCGAACCCGGGTCTCCCGCGTGAAAGTCCAATATCTTAACCATCACTCAAAAGGGACATCCATATGGAACGAGAGCAGATACTAGACTTTTGAGGCTTCAGGCTGGGGCTGCGACTCTCTCCGCCACATATATATATATATATATACAGTATATATATATAGTTATAGAGTATTTCCATTGCAGTGTTTCTCTCTTCAGCTCTTTAATATACAGAAATAAAAATGTTCAGATCAGTATCCCCCCCCATACAAAAACATTAAGATTGAAAGCATTACAGTAAAAATAGTTCCTATAATGTTGCAGTTCATACATCTGCAAGTTTCTTTTTAAAATGCTTAAAATGTTAAGGTTATTAAATCAATCAAAGACAAAATGTGTGTATAGGTAAATATTGTGATGAATACATTTATTGCAACATTCAGCTAAAACAATGCAATATCAAAATAACTTAGCATACCTTATTATGTGTTTCCACTTTCCAGATGTACCATGTATTTTCAGTGCAGGACACATCGGCTTGCTAGACCCCCAAGAGAAGCTACTTGGAAAAGAAAGTGGAGGCATTCGATGGTCTTTGTCTGATACAGAAGACCAGGAAACATTAATGACCTTACGTGACCAATTCCACCCCTTTCAAGACATCATTCCTCTTGTTAGCAAGCAGACATGGGAAAACATTGTCACAGGAGACCAGCACTTTAATGGGACACTTTTCAGATTCCCTTTGCGCAATGAAGCATCAGAGATTTCTGATAATGTGTACGACACCAACAGAGTCGCTCAGCTTTTTGACAGCTTCCTTTCAGATGCAGACTTGAGCCCACTCTTTCTGAGAAATGTTACATCTGTGTCCTTGATCCATGTCAAGCCAGACAACTCTGTTAACATCAAAGTTCAAGTCACCTGCTCGCACGCCACAGATGTTGTTTTGGAGTCAGATGATTTAGCCATCCAGGGCTCAACAAGCTTCAAATCCATAAGCTTTTCTTCAGAAGACCGCAAAGAGACAAAGAAGTGGCTCATCACATCTTGTTGCATGAAAGAAGGTCACATAGCAAAGCTTGATACATTAGCAAAAAAGTTGTGCTTTCGTCCTCAAGTTGACTTGGCATTTCTTTGTGGTCAGCAGAGCCCCTCTACTGACAGTAGGCTGAGCTGCTTTCTGCCCCTACCTAACAACGAATCCAATAAGACTGGACTCCCAGTTTATGTGAACGCATGCTTTGGCCTCACAGACAACAGAAGACACATCAAGTGGCAGGAGGAAGACCAGAAGTATGATGAAGCTGCTCAGTGGAATGAATTGCTGGTAAAAGATGTTCTCCCACATGCATACCTCAGGATCCTCCAAGATGCAGTCAAACTATCCGAAGACAAGAAACTCCCTGCGTCCTCTGTATATGATCTTTGGCCAGACGTCGGCCAGATGCAGCACAAAGACAAATGGCACGAAATTGCACTGGATGTCCTTCAGCGCCTATTTAGGCAGAATGTTGCTGTCCTCTCTCTTGCAGCAGATGAAAGGTTTGTCACTCTTTCAGAAGCTTTGCTTCCCTGCAATGATTCAACCAGCACTGAAATAATGACCGCCATTAAGAGGATCCTGGTTTCTCACGGAGAAAATCTTGTCACATTACCAGACAGTGTTGCAAGAGCTATCAAGGATGCCAATCAACACCATATTCCCTTGAGGCATGTGACACCTTCATTCCTACGGTCAGTTCTCCACAGAAATAGTCTGCATCAAATCTCCAAAGAGGAAAAGCTCTTGCTTCTGGAATACATTTTGAGTGATGGACAGTACAGAGAACTTCAGGGCCTTCAGCTCCTTCCACTCAGTGATGGGACATTCAGATCTTTCTCAGATAAAGAAGAGGACATTGCTTTCATTGATAGCAATGAATTCCAAAGGTAAGTGCAGTATCATTGTTACACTTATTATTACACGTATTATTATTATTTTTACCCTTATTGTTATTATTAGTAAACAATCATTGTGTATTGCTATATAGACTATAAACTACAAATAATTTACTAGCTGAATTAATTTAAAAAATGCTGTATATTCATTCCCAGCTCTAGTAGAGCACTTTGTATTGTCATTGTTCTCATTAAGAACTTTTGCTCTACACAACAGAGTCCTGCTGCCAGGCTGCAAAAATCTCTTCATTCCAAGTGATCTGAGTACACCTTGCCTAGCCCACCTGAAAGACCTAGCTACAAAACGTAAGAAAGTATTTTGTACAATGCAATGATATAATAATTATTCCATTACTGTACAATTAGGCCTGTCAATCTGAGGTTTGACCCAAAATAAATTGCAATAGTAATGGTTCAAGGTTTTTTATGATCCTTATGGTCATCCAAAAAACATGTTAAAGGTTTTCCATTATATTCTTAGTGGATCAAGGTGAATTCAGGGGGTTCAAGTTTGGGTCCCTTCACTTAAAAAAAGACATAAACACATCTTCTTTAAGTAGCATGTGAGGGGTCTAAGTATGGAAGTTTTTATTGGACTTTATTTTTTCGTAAGATTTTTCAATGAATTCGTAAGGTTTTTCAGTCTATCGTGCATATTTTGTGTTTCGTCTTTGAAAATGAAACACTTCGCAGAAAAAAACGACCTCGCAAAAAGAAAAATATCATTTGCAGAAAGAATTATAATCTTTGTACGTGTTTGCGTTCACATTTTTTCTACGAAGCATGCCATTTACGTGTTTGAGGATCATTTTTTACAACACCAAGCCATTTTTTTCCTACAAAGCATGCCATTTGACTGCGACGAATAATGTCCCATTTTTACCTCTCCTCTCTTCACAATTACTACTTCGTGCATAATATCCATACCGTGTAAACTTTCACAACTGTACTCTGGAATTTCAAGACTTGGCGTGTATTTTCAAAGTCCTGCGTCTAAAAAGACGACCGCAACAGTCTGCGAAGCACAACCAATCTGCTTGCATTGCATTCAGCGCACACGAAGTCTGAAAAATACGATGTTTAGTCATATTGCAGTTATTTACACAGTCCAGCAGGTGGCAACATTTCACCAGTGCTTGGAGGTTGTGTAAGCACATGCTGTTTCATCAGTCCGGGGGGTCCGCGCCTTCCGCCTGTCACCCCGCCGTTCAGGGGGTCCGGTAACCAGTCCCACCGGAGCCTCAAGGACCAGCAACTACTGATGTAGCGGATATACAAGCTCGCGTTCCTGCACAACGTGCGCTGCGGGGCAGCCGAGCGCTCCACAGACCCCCGCTTCTCAGGGGAGCTCCTGGGGGTCCCTGCCTTGCCTCCGACCCACCACCGGGAGTCCGCCGCGCCGTTTAATTTAATTAATTAATTTGAATGGGGATGCCTATAGATTCAACATTTGGGACTTGGGAGTATAGGCCTATATGTGTAAATAACTTGTAGGAAAAAAATGGCTTGGTGTTGTAAAAAATGATCCTCAAACACGTAAATGGCATGCTTCGTAGAAAAAACGCAAACACGTACAAAGATTATAATTTTTTCTGCGAATGCTATTTTTCTTTTTGCGAGGTCGTTTTTTTTTTCTGCGAAGTGTTTCATTTTCAAAGACGAAAGACAAAATATGCACGATAGACTGAAAAACCTTACGAATTCATTGAAAAATCTTACGAAAAAATAAAGTCCAATAAAAACTTCCATATTAAGTAGGGTTTTTTCATGATTCTGAATTGATTGCTAGCTTTTGTTTTGCACAACAAATGTACCCCACAAAACTGAGCTGCCCCAAGAAAAGTGATGATCACTAAACCATAGTTGTGTGGGGCCGTTTTTAGCCAGAGGAATGTTTACTGTGCAAAGCAAATGCTTGCAATGGATTCAGAATCATGAAAAACCCCCGCACGCACGCACGCACGCACGCACGCACGCACGCACGCGCGCACGCGCACACACACACACACACACACACACACACACACACACACACACTCTCTCTCTAATTGACAGATTGATTGATTGATTGATTGATTCATTCCAGGTTTGTTCAAGATATTCAACATCAATGCAAGTGATGTGGCTGAATATGCAAAGAGGTATTTGCCAAAGGATTGGAAACAGACAAAGGAAAAGCATGTTACCTGGGAGTTTGGCAATAGCGAGCATCCACCCTCAGGATGGCTCCAAGAATTCTGGAAGTTTCTTAATGCTCACTTCAGAGATCTAAGTAATTTCAATGGCATGCCATTAATTCCCATCAAAACCATAGATGACGTCAAGCATACCGTACAACTTGCAAGATTACAACAGAACTCAACCCTAATTTTCCAAAAGACCAAACAAACCAGCTTGCCAGACCAAATTGTTCAAATTGTGAAAAAGGTTGGCGGAACAGTTGTGGAGGACAATGATTGTCTGAAGCACGAGGACCTTGACACTTATGTGTTGAACCCATCTCCAAGGAGTGTCATGAGACTGTTTGTGAACTTAGACTCTCAGAACGTCATCAACGAAATCAAGACCCTCTCTCACAGAGAAAGGGAAGAACTTAAAGATTATCTTTCTAGTTTGGATTCTCTTTCAGAGCCTGAGAAAAATGTCCTGTCAAAGTTGCCTCTTTTCCAAACCATGAATGGAACATGTGTTGCTGTCCAGTCAAGAAAAGCTGTACTTTTAAGTTCAAGTCCAAAAATACCAACTGAACTCCCCATGCCTGATACAGTTGTACAGTGTGCTACTGAGGCTGATCGCAGACTACTTCAGCTGCTAAAAATTGTACTCTTGGATACAACTGAAGCAGCTGGCCTCCTAATTGATGGAATTGAAAAGAGGGATTTTGGCAAAGAAAATGTAGTGAAAATCATGACTTGGATTCTAAAACATGGCAACATCCTTTTCTCTCAGAATGATGCTTTGAAAAAGCGATTGAAAGATTTGAACTTCATTGAAATGAATGGAGAGATGAAAAGCACTTCAAGCTTCTTAGATCCAAGAATTGAAGAATTCAAAGTTCTTTTTGGATCAGATTTCTTTCCCCCATCTGTTTATACGCAGACCCCACAGATGCTTGGGAGCTTAAAGGATCTTGGATTGCTGACTAAAATGACTGATGTCACTCCAAACCTCTTGTTGCATGCTGCCACTCAGATTGAAGAATTGCATTCACACTCTGAAAAGGAGGCTGTTCAAAAGTCTGAGACGCTTTTAAAACTGCTGAATACCAATGATTTGCTGGCCAGTTTCTCAAATGAGCAGCTTCAATGTCTCTCTGTGTTAAAATGGATCCCATGTGTTAAACCAGGTGATGAGAATACATTAAGTAAGGGCAAAGGAAAAGGCCTCTTCTGCCCAAATGAAGTGAGGCATTCAATGTATGTGGACATTGTTGGTCATGTAATGCCTCTGACAGGAGAGCTCTTTGAGAATGTTGGTACCAAACTTGGTCTCAAACGCATACCTCCTCCTGAGAAGGTGAAAGCGAATTTGTCATCATTGAGATCCATGACACAGACAATGAAGACTCCAGACACAGATACCAACTTCAAGAGGAAGCTGCACAGCATTTACAAACACATGCAAGATCACATTTCTGCATTCCAGAAAGTGATGACATATGATGAATGTTGGCTATGGACCCACAACCAGTTTGTTTCCCCTCAGGATCTTGTTCTTGACTACCCATCTAGTCTAAATCTGAGCTCTTACATTAAGAAGGTGCCAGAAGAATTTCTACCATATGAGAGATTGTTGAGCAAGTTTGGACTAAGGCCATGCCTTACAGATGAGGAAATAATGGGTATACTTAATAATATCCAGCAAAGCATTGATGGAAGGAAAGATAAGTTTGCAAGTGCATCTGAGCTGAATGTCTCAATATCTATTCTTAACTGGGCATGGAGAGAGAAGAAGTGTGTTAGTGGTGATATCCCGGTGCCCGTTGGGGCAGAGGCTGACCGATGTACCCTCAAACCACTGTCAACAACAGTCTTCTGTGACATAAGCAGAGAGGGATTGGAGGCACTTAACAAGGATGAAGAAGAATTTTATGTGATCCATGAGCAGATACCAAAAGCAATTGCGGAATGGCTGAAGGTTCCACTTCTGAGCACCCGGATCCTCAGTCCAGAACAAGTTGGAATAGAACAATGTGGGCAGCATGAACCCATAACCACAAGGATTAAGAACATTCTCAATGAATATGATGAAGAAAATGACATTTTCAAAGAGCTTATACAAAATGCTGAGGATGCTCGTGCAAAAGACTGCAAATTCATGGTGGATTTCAGAGTGCATAATGCCCCTCCTGAAAGTCTGATTGACCCTGGCATGTCTCTTTGCCAAGGACCATGTCTTTGGGCATACAATAATGAGCTATTCTCAGAAGGTGACTGGGGAAACATTGTCAGGGTAGGAGCTGCCTCAAAGGCCAACATGGTTGAGAAAATTGGGAAGTTTGGACTTGGATTTAACACTGTATATCACGTGACGGACGTCCCCTCCATCCTTAGTGGCAACCATCTTCTCATGCTTGATCCAAATGTCAACCACCTGAAGAAGCATATCAAAAGCAAAACAAATCCTGGAATCAAGCTGGACCTCTCTAAACAACGACTCTTGCATTGGTTTTCTGGTCAATTCAGACCATATGAATGCATTTTTGATTGCAATTTCTCCAAAGCAAATACTCCTACTCTCTATCCAGGTACTCTGATCAAATTACCTTTCCGGACACGTGAGGAGGCTCACACATCTGAAATCTGTACAAAGGTGTATGACAAACACAATATTGTCACCTTCCAGCAGCACTTAGCTAACAACTCACAAACTCACCTGCTGTTTCTGAAGAACATCAGCACCATATCTCTACAAAACATTGCAGACAATGCTCCAACTCCTCCAACAGATGACCATATCAAAACCATTTTCACGGTTTCAAAACAAGTATTGAAAAACATGGTAATTCCAGATGAAATCCATACATTAAAACAGCATGAAGCTGAGACAAAACTGATGAAACTTGATGAAAAATGTAAAGAAGTAATTGACTGCTGCACAGTCAGCATCGCCGAAATAACCCAAAATCGCGATGGCTCTAATGTCCAGTCTTGGCTTCTGTACAATTGCTTCGGGACAGAGCAGTCCTTACAAATGGCCCTTAAAGACGACAAGAAAGCCAAATTCTCTTTGCCTGTCGGGGGAATCGCTGTACCCTTGCACAATGACCCAAAAACCAAGAAATGGGTCACATCACAGACTGATCTAGTTGGACAGGCATTTTGCTTTCTTCCTCTTTCCATTCACACTGGACTTCCAGTGAATATAAATGGAGCATTTGCTGTGACTTCAAATCGCAAAGGTTTATGGGGGACTGGAGTAAAACATGACTGGAACCAAGCTCTTCTTAAGGATCCTACAGCCACGGCATATATCACAGTACTTTTAACCCTGAAGAGTATGGCTGAAAAAGAGGAGCTGGAAAGTTACTGTTATCACACCTTTTGGCCTGACAGGGAAAAAGCGACTGAAACGTTCAAGCCTCTGGTAGATGCCTTTTACTCTGCTATCATCCAGTACTCCAGCAAGCCCCTTGAGCTCTTCAATGTTGGTAAACATTGGTGCTCAATCGACAAGGCTATATTTTTACATCAAAGCATTGAAGAGGACAAAGGGATTGGTGGGCTTGCAATGAAGGTGTGTCAAAGCTATGTAAAGGCACCTAACCATGTTGTTCCTCTTCCACTGTGGGTGAGAAACAGCTTCAGACATGCTGGTTTGGAAAAGGCTCTACAGAGCAGAATGTGGAACTGGGAAACGTTTTACAAGGAAGTGGTGTTTAGCAACCTGAGTAGCATGGACTCTGAGAGTAGAAATGCTCTTGTGCTGCATGCGATTGACCTCAACAGTGAGCCAATTGACAATCTACTTAAGTGTTTTCCATGCATTCCTACAAAGAGTGGACAACTCCAGTATATCAGGAAGCTTGTGAATCCATCAGGGAAAGTAGCCTGCCTGTTTGATAATAATGAAGGAAGCTTGCTTGGAGGAACTGAAAGTGACTTTTGTTCCCCCAAAAGGATTCAGCGGCTCCTGGAATTGGGAATGCGTGATCACCATCTCCCATTGGAAGACATCTTAGACAGAGCTGACAAAATCACCAGTGTTTGGAACAAAGACAAAAGCAAAGCCTATGGACATCTGAGATGTATCCTTGAAGTTCTGAGGAGTTCTCATGAAGAGGAGGGCTCTCCTCACTGGGATATAATAAGGAATACAGCATTTATTCCAGCATTTCCTCCAAACGGTGAAAAAGACCAAATGGTGAAACTTTGGAAGCCTGTTGATGTTTTTAGTGACGAATGTCGCTACCTTGTAAGCATGAAACATCCTGTGGTCGATCATGCAAATTTGAACCTGCACAGTGCTGATCCCGTCCTCAAAATGCTTGGAATTCGTCAAAGTTGTGACATGAGACCTGAGACGGTACTTCCACAGCTGCAAGAAGCTTGTAAGGAAACAAAATCCTTCAACAATTCCAAGTCTACACTTCACACAATAGCCTATGAATGCTACAAGTTTCTGGATCAGTGGCTCTACAATTTGGGGGATTCCAAACTCATTTCAGAGACTGCACATTCCTTCCCATTTATTCTTGTTGGGGACAAGTTTGAGCATGTGACAACTGTGGTCAAAAATGCAGAATTTGAAGCAAAACCATATCTCCATGTGCTTCCAACAGTCTTCAGTGGCTTCAAAAAGCTGTGGGAATGTGTGGGTGTTGAAAAGAAATTCACAGTTGATCAGTGTCTCAATGTACTCAAGACACTGCATACTCTCCATGGATCCAACCCCCTTCCAGAATCTGATCTCCAAACTTGCCTAACAATACTAAACAGAGGATTGTATGAAGCTAAAGAGAAAAATATAAATGACTGCCTCATACCTAATGAACATGGTGTTTTACAGCCTGCAAGCAAACTATATTTCAATGACAGCCCCTGGATGCCAGTCACTTCAGCTGACACTTTGTGCCATGAGAATATCCCACGTGTCATGGCTCTCTACTTTGGAATTAATACAACCAAGGGTCAAACTCTGGAAGATCATTTAGTGGAGAACTCACCCTTTGAACAGTTTGATTTTGAACAGCAAGAGCAACTGACTGTCCGAATTAAAAACATAATTTCAGCGTATCCAGCCAAGAAGGATATCCTGAAAGAGCTCATCCAAAATGCAGATGATGCAGAGGCAACAGAAATCCATTTTGTTTGGGACAAAAGGCAGCATGGCACAGAGAAAACATTTGGGGAGAAATGGAACCAGCTACAGGGCCCGGCACTATGTGTATACAACAATCGGGTGTTTTCTGATGCCGATCTGAAAGGCATTCAACTGCTAGGAGAAGGTGGGAAACATGACATTCCAGGGAAAACTGGAAAATATGGACTTGGATTCAACTCTGTTTACCATTTGACTGATTGCCCTTCAATCATGACCGGAGATAAAGATCTTTGCATTTCTGATCCAAATCGGAAATACATTGAAGGCTCGTCTGGAAAAGCTGGATGTGGTTACAAACTACCAAAGGTTTTTAAGGAGATGTATGATGATGTCTACAAGTCATTTCTTCCAGACAAATTTCCACTTAGAGATGGCACCATGTTCAGACTGCCTCTTAGAACAGGTGATATGGCAAACAAATCAGAAATATCGAACCAGGGAGTGACTGATCAGGATATGATTGAGTTGTCCAAAGCCCTGTCTGAAGATCCTGAAGGGTTGATCCTGTTTCTGAAAAACATCCGCAAAATACAATTCCATGAAATAAACGAACTCTCGCAAGACCTCTGCACAACCTTCACAGTTGAAAAACATCTTTCAGAGAAGAGCAATAAAGAAAGATGTTCTTTTCAAAAGCATCTATGCACTGCACTGCAATCCGACGAAGCAGCAACACCACGCCAAGCCATTTATGACATCAGCGTTTCAGCCAGTGACATTTCATTCAATGAAAGACCTGAAAGGAGGAGTAATTGGATAATTGCAGAGCAGTTTGGCTCCTTCAAAAGCAGCAATGGAAAAGAGAGGAAACATTCAGACATTATACCCCAAGCAGCACTAGCTGCATGTGTGTATTCTAAGCCAGTCAGAACGGGAGACTTCGATGGAGGAGTCTTTTGTTCACTTCCTCTGCCAGGCAAAACTACTGGACTTCCAATACATGTCAATGGAAACTTTGAGGTTGATTCCTCCAGGAGGGGCCTTTGGAAAGCAGATGGTCAAAGTCTGAAAACTATTTGGAATGAGTCTTTAAAACAGGACGTCATAGCTCCGTTGTATGCAGATTTGATTCACTACCTCTGTGGTAGCATTGCCAATATGAAAGTATGTTCCTTAACTAATGAGTATTCATCATCAGAGCTTGATAGGTCTTACTTGAGTTTTTTCCCAACGGTCTCAAAAGACGTTGCCCAGGATTGGCATGGTATGGTACAAGAAGTGTATCGATCAATAAATGACAAAGCACTGGATGTCATTCCATTGTTGCAGCACTCAAAACGTAAAGTTGGATCTCAGTCAATTACAGAGTTCACTTTTGACTGGTGTACTGTCACAAAGACAGAACTGACTGATGCACCTTACTTGATAAACCCAAAGAGCACCCACATGAGTTCCATTTTGGAGGATCTTGGAATGAAGTTAGTTCCTTATTCCAGAAAAATGTCAGCAATTTGGCAAGGCTTCAATACTGCTGAAATTGAATTGAACTCCGTCAGTCCGTCAACTGTGCGAAATTTCCTTCGAGAAAAACCACTGAATAATCCAAACCAAACCAACGGGGGTTTACCTTTACCTATCTCACACACTCTCATTAGAGATGAAAACAGATGCTCCGTGCTGTTAAACTTCTGCTTGAGAGATGTCAAAGCAGAGAATTGCACTTCAATTGATGGACTTCCGCTTCTTCTCACAAAAGATAAAGTTCTGAGAGTGTTCAATTGTACATCTCCCAAGCTAATATCAAGATATGATAACCTGTTCTTTGGATATGAGGCAGATTTTGCAGATCATAACATTAATACGAACACGATTCTAGAAGACGGTGGCTTTCTTCACAGTTTGACAATTCCCACATCAGTGAAGTATATAAAACCTTTACTTCAGCATCTCCTTAAAGACTGTGAAGTTGATCCAAGCTGTAACCTCCATGTCCCAAATGAGGCAATACAGAAGTGGCTGAAAGAACTTTGGAGATTCTTCAAAAGCCAAATCACAACATCATCACCACTAGATGGAGGAAGTGAGCTACATATGACACTGAGTTCTGTCAAGGAGCTGTTCTATGACTGTTGTATTTTACATGTTGTATGTCCGAGGTTAAACAACAGACCCTTTCTCCAACTAATGAAAG
Source organism: Nannobrachium achirus (assembly GCF_963921795.1). Taxonomy (NCBI): domain Eukaryota; kingdom Metazoa; phylum Chordata; class Actinopteri; order Myctophiformes; family Myctophidae; genus Nannobrachium; species Nannobrachium achirus. The sequence continues at coordinate 22,712,807 of NC_137829.1, forward strand.
ACATGCCAAGTGTGATTCATATTGGCAGAGAAGATGACATATCAAGCATTCTGTTTAAACTTGGCTTCACAAAGCTTAATTGGATATTCTACACTGAGGTGAGCACACAGATACATTCACTTTTTCAGCCTGAACTCATGAATCCACATGAGAGACATGCTGTATTAGATGAAATCTACAAACTCAATCATTCAGAATTTCACCACCTTTCCAACTATGAGTTAACAGAACTTCAACATTTTTTACAATCTGGAATAACCACATCCAAAACCAAACAGGATTATCAGAGAAAGCTCACATCTTTGCCGTTATTTGAAACCATACATGGGGGGCGAGTGCCGCTTGATCATCCTGGACAAGTATCCATCCTCAACTTGACCTTAATCTCAGTGCCAGGATTTTCAGATCTCTTATCGCGGCATCACAGAAACACAATTTTTCTCAAGCACAGTTTTGTGAATGCGTCACTATCTGAACTCTTGAACATCAAAATAGTGTCTGATTTGGAGTTCTTCATGAAGTTCATCTTGCCCATCCTACACAAGCTCACAGAAAGACAGATTATTGACTGTGTCAAAATATTGTTGTTAGTACAAAAATCTTACAATTACCATGAACAAAAGGACAACATAATCTCTTCACTGAAGGATGTGAAATTGATTCAGAGTGCCCATGGGAAGATGGAGAAGGCATCCTACTACTTTGATGAGAGTGTTGACCTGTATAAGATGATGATGCCTCAAGACAAATTTGTACCTGAAAGATTTTGGAAAGAGTTTGGCACACTCCAGCAGCTTGGCACATTCCAGCAGTTTGACACAATCCAACAAGTGAAAGCATTGCTCAAAGACCTTGGAATGAAACATGTTGTGTCAAAGGAGAAGATCATAGATTTTGCACATCAAATAGAACGAGAGGCTAAAGAACAATTTGAACTCGAGGAGCTCAAACAGAAGTCATCAGAACTGTTGCAAACAGTGAGACATCTGTTGGAACCAGCATTGACAAAAGAGGGCAATGATAACAAACAAGAGGAAAACCAAATGTTGATGGAGAGAATTGCTGACATCAAATTCCTTTTTACAGTTCCGATTAGAAAAGAACTGTTGGACTACCATCAGCCATTTGCAGCCGAGAGGTCTGCTGTTGCAATCAGAGGATCTTTGATTCAAAGTGGTGAATTATTCAGGGATAAACATCTGATTTGGACCTCAATGCCAGTAATATCTTTACCAGGCTACTGGTCAAAGAATAACATAATGCAAATGGTGAAGCATGCTGGAGCCCTTGAAAGTCCACCTGGCCCTTGCGTCACCACAAACATCAGCAACATCTGTCAAGTACCATGTCAAACTAATGACTTGATCAAAACTCGTGCTGAAGTGTTTCGCATTTCATATGACTATCTACAAAGAAATAATTGTATCAGTCTTTCACTGACTGGCCTCCCTGTTGTGCTGGTTGAAAACGACACAAAACTGGTGAAAAGTGAAGAGACATCTCTAAGCCTCCACAATGACTGGGCGTTCAGGCCCTATTTGTACAAAATTCCTGGGGACGATATCATGTATGCAAGGTTCTTCAAACAAATTGGTGTTAATGAGGAGCCAACAGCAGTGCAGTACTGCAATGTCCTTGGAGCAATTTACTCTGAGACCTGCGATAAAATAACTCTAAACAAAGATCAGCGGATAACTACCGAACATGCGGTGAAGGAACTGTTTCAGCTGATAAAAAATCAAGGGAGCACATCAGCCCTTAAACTGCCAAAGGTTGTGCACCTTCCTTCAAGAGATGGTAGGTTGTATCCATCAAACACACTCTATTTCAATGACACAGTGTTCCAGGCAAGCAGGTTAGAAAGAGCGTTGGAGGACAAAATATGCCTCCTCAAAAACCTCTTTTTGGGCTTTGATAAGTTGGAACGTTATCGACTGCTGCAATTGCTACCAAAGGAAATTCAGCCCAAAATGCTCTCTCAGTATACTATGGAGAAGGTGGTGGATTCACACATGCAGGCATGTGAGTCTGGAGTCAGCTGCAACTTTAGTGGATGGTTTGAGAAGCATCTCTCCTCAATACACTTCAGACATGGACTTATCTGCCTCATTAGAGCGCATTCAAAGGAAATTACAGAAGAAGACGCAACCAACATGTGTAAGCAGATGTTTGGCAGCATTCAGATGGTCTGCTGCAAAAGCCTTGAAACAGAGCTTTGGTTTGATCAACAACCACTAAATGACACCAAGGCTGAAACAGATGTCAGTGTCAAAAAGGGACCACAAGGTTGCATGTTCTACTTGAAACACAGTGACACCATGGATCTAAAAGTGATAAATGAAGTCAACATGACACTGACTAAAGAGATCAATGCTCTCTTGGATAATAAAATTGCCTCAGACCACCTACCAGTTCTTGGACAGCTACTTACGTGTGACACACTGCAGGAGGTTCAGAAAACATTGGCTAAGAACGAAATTCATGACAGTGTTGAAACTCCCGACTTCCTTCTTGATACAGCTGCCCCTGGGACAGCTATTCCTGAGGAATGGCATGATTCCTTAGATATGAACGTCATCAATAACTTTGAAGAAGGGGAATATGTTGGCTATACTGACTCTGCTTCAGACGAGGAGTACATTTTTGCAGTTATTTTTGAAGAGCTGCCAGAGCCAGCTGGACAATTATATTCACACAGATACAAAATACTAATTGGTAAAGATGAGGTCATCGAAGTCGGCTTCCTCGATCTATATCAGTTTAAAAGAGAGAAGAGGACATCCTGCATGGAACTAGAGCCATTAACACACTCTGTGCCACATACTTCGCATGCATCATCTACAAGGCCATCACCCACAACTATTGACGAGGCCAAAAAGGAAATTGATGAATGTTTGGCAGAGATCTGGACTCTTTCTGTGGAGGACAGGCAAAAGGCCATCAAACGGCTGTACCTGAGATGGCATCCAGACAAAAACCCAAAAGACGATCAGCTCAGCACTGAAGCATTCAAGTACTTGCTGAACAGAATTGATGAGCTGATGACAGGCAAAAAGTCAAAATCTTCTCATCCACGGCAGAACACAAATTACGGAGACTTCCATCCACGTCAGAACACAAATTACAGAGGCTTCCATCCACAGCAGAACACAAATTACGGAGACTTCCATCCACGTCAGAACACAAATTACAGAGGCTTCCATCCACAGCAGAACACAAATTACGGAGACTTCCATCCACGGCAGAATACAAATTACGGAGACTTCCATCCACGGCAGAACACAATTGACAGAGACTTTCATCCACGGCAGAACACAGATGATAGAGTTAATTACAGAGACTTCTATGAGCAGTGGGATCAGGAAGCCATGTGCCACAGACGTGGTCGAGAGAGGTTCAATAGAGACTACGATTCATTCAGTTATAACTTTTGGACACATCATGGAAATGTCCCAAGACCAAACAGAGAGGAGGCCCAGCGCTGGTGTAGACAGGCTCGCTGTGACCTCACAGCCGCTCACAAAGACACTGGCGGTGGGAGCACGGAGTGGTGTCTGTTCAAGGTCCATCAAGCTGTGGAAAAGGCTCTCATTGCTGCAGAGTACAAAAGAACAGGTCAACAGGTCAACAACTGCTCCATTACACAACTTGCAGAAAGAATATCCCGCTACAGAGATCAGTTCATTCATTTGCCCCAGATTGTTGAAGAACTACAGTTACTGGGAGTCGACGCCAAGAAGACTCAGTATCCAAGCTTTCACCCTCATCCCCTCATTCCCAATGGGCGGTTCAAACCAGAGAATGAAACTCGAGCACTGGAGCTGGCATCAGATATTCTCAGTCAAATGGAGGCATATGTCAATTAAGCATTGAAGATGGTAGGCTAAATGTGTTTAAGAATACTGTTAAAATTGTTGTCGACCATACATATTGTGAACACTTTGTGAAAAAAAAGAAATACTTAGCGGGACCAATAATTTTGATTTTCTTTGAGATGAATATGAAAACATTTTACCATTTAGAACATGACATAAAATTGCATGCTTGTACATCAAGTTTTGAATTTTACTAAATAAATGTAATCCATCTATATATTTTGTCTGTTATATTTTTTGAGCTGTGATTTCTTATGTATCAGAATATAAGGGCAGAGGGTGTCATTGTTAGTCATTAGTAAAGTTGCACTAGTAATTTGATAATACAGTACATGGTATGGAGGAAGCAGTATATTAATGACCTTTCAAGGGCTGGACCCACTATGAATACTGTGCCTGCCTGGAATCATGTCTCCAATTTGTTTTCCTATTGTCACAAAAGAACAAATACAAAAAGAGTTAAAGGGATATTCCACTTTCAAAAAACTTTTTGTCATCGTATGGTCTTATCAGGCTTGTATGAACACCCTGAACAGTTTTAAATTTTCTTCATTCAGTATTTAGATATTTGATGTAAATGTTATCTGGCCCTCCAGGCTCAGGGCCTCTCCCCACACACACTCATTGTAACTTCAAACTCCATTTTAACCATGATAGATTATTTAAAAAAAAACATTATTTTTTTCTGGTGACTCATACTACCCTCCTAATACGTGAGCAGGCCGTGTTTTTTCCATAACGTTTTTCATTTATTTTTTATATATTTTTATTGTATTACATTTTTTCAATTTTCCCAAAGAATTATTAAAAATACATGAAAAACGTTATGGAAAAAACATGGCCTGCTCACGTATTAGGAGGGTAGTATGAGACACCAGAAAATATTATGGGTGTTTTTAAATAATCTATCATGGTTAAAATGGAGTTTGAAGTTACAATGAGTGTGTGTGGGGAGAGGCCCTGAGCCTGGAGGGCCAGATATCATTTACATCAAATATCTAAATATTGAATGAAGAAAATTAAAAATTGTTCAGGGTGTTCATACAAGCCTGATAAGACCATACGATGACAAAAACATTTTTTGAGAGTGGAATATCCCTTTAAGTATGAATATGTGTATATTACACATCATTAAAAGAAACAAGTGTTTACCAGAGGTCTGTTTGGATAGACTGTATTGCCAGTTGCCACCTTATCCGGCAGCAGGGACCTTTGGCTCAAGTGTGGTCTATTGCTTTTTTTTTTTCTTTTCCCCAAAATATTGTCTATAGCCTATACATAAATTCATGAAACCACCTGCTGACCAGCTGTCAGCATTTAGCATTTTAGAGGGCAGTATACGGTATGTGACCATACCTCTCTACATACACCCCCCTGACAGCTAGTCAGCAGGTAGTATTCTGAATGTATATAGACAATATTTTGTGCCAATAAAAAAAGAAAACTATAGACCAAACTTCCCAACCCACCTCAACGTCAGGTCATTATCTTAGCTCACATACCGACAGCTTAACTGATGTGTAGACACTGCAGTTTAATACATGTAAAACACAGGCAGTGGAGACCAACATTTCCATGTTAAAACATTTTATTTTTTATGTATTCATTAAGAAATAATCTAATCTAAGAAGGACAGCTAATCGTATATCAGACAAGTGTACCCTTCCACGTGTTAAACAAGAATGCTGTGAAGAAGGTGAGATCTCAACAGTCACCATAATAGAACAGTCTTTAGGGGTGTGTGTGGGCTTTGTCTCATTTTGGAAGTGGCCTGTTCCCAGTGTTTGTACAATACAAAATGTTTACAGGGCTCATCATGTTTCTTGTTCTTCCGTTGTCTCCATGAGTGAGGAGCTCTTCCAAATTCTAGTTAGTAAGGGGAGGAGTTTATATTAACCAGATCCAGTCTTTGTCCTACTGTATACATTATCTTCTGGTGAACCTTCCACACATGTCCACCATTAACAACTTACACAAAACCTGTACATACTTGTTTCCAATGTGGTGTGATACAGTATAAAAGGAAGGACCATACTGTGATCTTTAACATACCGGTATTTAAATATGAAATCAAGTTGAACATGAGCTGGGAGAGGAACAGGTATCTTAAATCAAGACATTACATTTGGCTAAGTTAATGCATGAATCATTGGGCTCTCCATCTCTCGTGTTCAAATGATCACATGAACATGGCCTGTAAGCGGTCGCTCAAAGCAACATATTTGTTCTGATAAAATGCTACATGACATGTCACATACTTTGAAAAGAACAAACTAAGGAAGTTGAGGGTGGAACCACAATAAACTTTCTAAATGACTTAATAAACAACACTACAAAGTACAACCACAGGAATGATTCGCTGCAACCAGCCGCACCCTGAAGACTTAAAAGGAGTAGTTCACCCCCAAAATGACTTTTTTTCTATTGATTAGTCACGCCATGGAGACTAGAGTTCAATAATATGTTTTGTTTTTTTGTCACATTCCTAAGACAAAAATTTGATTCGAGTAAATTTACCCCCATTGATTCCGGATGGGGTCGCCATCCGGAACCCCACGTTCATAGTGCGTTTATTGTGTACTGTAGAACTGTCCTGTGTGCTAAGGCACAATTGTACAGTATTGACATTCATAGTTTTACAAAAGAAAAAAGGTAATGGCACAGAGTATTATTGTACTATAACCATCTGCTTGGCCTTCCTGGGATCAAAGTTATACAATCTGTTATTCATACAAAACCCACCGTAATGTAAGCCCCAGTACTCACATGTACTGATGAGCCATGATCCAGATGGTGCGTTGCTTCTCGCCCCGCGAGTTGATGGGGATGACGCCGGGGTCGACCACCACCACCACCACCACCACCACGATGAGGTAATGCTCCTCCAGCACCACGTTGGTGACCAGGGACACCAGGTCCAGAGCCTCCTGCTCTGAGCCCTCCAGCTCCACCACCACCACCAGTAGGTTGGTCCACGTGAACACAGCACTGGACCCAGGGGGACGCATGAGGGGAGGGGAAAGAGGAAAGGGTGTCAAGAAGAGAGAAGGGATGGGGAAAGAAGAGGAAGTTTAGAACAGGTCATTTTGCAGCTTCATTCAAATATGTGGCAGTAGGCTCGGACATGGAAATACAATTATTATCAGGGTCAAGTTCAGATTCCAGGGCCCACACATGGGCAACATGAGGCCCAAGGGCCAGACCTGGCCTTTTGACCATCTCAATCCGGCATGCCAAGTAGCCTACTACTATGCCCCCCCAAAGAAAAATATAAATAGGCTACATTTAAAAAAAGAAATCTACATTCTAAAAAGCTGCTATGTATTGGTGATTTTGAGACAAATTATTTTCACTCAACTCCAATTCATACTAGTAACTAGAAGAAGTGCTCTTCCGAGCACAGGTCTCCACCAGTCACGCGTCCTGGTGGTGCTATAATAGGCCAATGTAAAAAGGGTGGCATGTGTTCTTCACCAATCTTAGACCTTTCATGGCGCCACCATGAGGCTGATTTGAACATTTTCTAGTGTAATTTCTTCCTTGGCCTTTTGCGAATGTGCGTGCACAATTTCATTACAATTGCACGCTGTGTTTGATTTGAGGCATTGTGTCCGAAACGGATCAATCCTGCAAAGTTTGGAGGCCAATCTTAGCCAATCAGGATTGAATATTTAATACAGATCCGTCTTGATCATATGACTGTAGAGGTCTTGTGTACTGATTTGTGTTCATTTTGGGTAAAATCTGAAGGAGTAATATCCAAAAATGTGTCTTACATAAGTCGGCCTCCTGGTGGCGCTATAAAAGGCTGATTACAAGGAAAGGGCTTTTCCTTGGCCTATAGGGAGTGCGCTTACAAAGTTTGAAACTGATCGGTGTAGTTATAGGTAAAACCACAAATCGGCCTGTTATAGCGCCACCATGAGGATGATTTCAAAAATTTGAGGTGGCATTTCTTCCTCGGCCTAGTGGGAACGTGTGTGCGCGATTTCATGTTAATTGCACTCTGCATTTGTGATTTGAGGCATTTTGTCCAAAATGGACCAATCTTAACTTTGAAAGCCAATATCAGCCAATCAGGATGGAATATGGACAATCAAACAGATCCGTGTCGATCACATAACTGTAGAGACACTGTCTACCGATTTGTGTGATTTCTGGACAAAATCTGTAGGAGTAGTGTACAGAAATGTGTTTTGCAAACATCAGCCTTATGGTGGCGCTTAGAACAGGGCCATTTGAAGAATGTGTGGCAGAGGTTCTGAATTGCCATCCAGGGAGTGTGTGCTCATTTTGGCAGCGACCGGGCCAACGGCGCCGGAGATAAGCTGTACACAAACTCGGAGGAAGGACGGACGGACGGACGCACGGACGGACGGACGGACGGACGGACGGACGGACGGACGGACAGGGGCGAAAACATACTCTCCCCCTGCCTTTGGCTGGTGGAGACAATTAATATTTACTATTTGAGTACTATACCGGCATTCCTCCATCCATATGTACTCAAATGTTTTGATTATAATTTAACAGTGAAACAGTCTATGAGTCCATATTTATAACATCAAGCAATGTGTTTCATCAGTGACCTTATGGAGTGGTGCATATCAGATAAGATAGCCTACTGTATGAATGTGTCTAGCCTCATTTATTTCATAACCAGAGTACACCAGAGTGATACAGTAGACATTTCTACCAAATTCATGCAGTTTAAATTAAAATAAGTGTTCAATTAAATTGTACCCTTCACTCACTTTATCAAAGTCAGTATGGCCCCCTGGAAATAATGTATGCTATTCAAAATAAATGCATTTTAACATATTCTACTAGTATAACTTATGTTACACCCATTGTCTTATGTCTATATTATGCTGCTACGATTTGAGTAGCCTATAGGCTAGGCCTACTAAATCCAAACTATAGGCTACAATAAGTGTTGTACCATTCATAACATGCAGTTTGAATGTGAATGTTCACAGAAGTAGCTTAGAAATAAATAGCACGGTAGGCCTTCAGTGATTCAGAGATGGCTAGGCCTACAGCATCAGTTCTTTCCCTGCAAACCTGCCCCTCTATAATCGTGCAGCAGTCTTTTTACAAGGATACAGCATCATCTAGTGGTGGAATAATGCACATCATTGGTAATGGTAACACATCAACAAGAACCACTTTATCTAGGGAATTTCATAAGAAACGATACAGATACCTAAAATTATGCATCTAAACCACAATGAATCAACATTACTTAAGTCTCGTTTCATTGTGCTGTTGGAACACATGTTAAATTCCGTTTCTTGATTAACTAAACGTGTTAATTCATTTTCTTTAATATAACACAGAGTGTGATATGATGACTGCAACCTGACTCATGACTGATCATATAGCCTTATTTGATTTATAGATAATATCTGTTTGAGATAATCTTGTGTCAGCAGTTAGTAAAAATATGAAAATAGTTTGAAGTTGACTAGCCTGTATCATGTAATGTAATACATTTTTGGGGTACATTTGGAATAGGCTAGGCCTACCTTTACATGTATTTATTTAGGCCTACTTGATAGGAGGAGGACATACAACAATTATTGTTTTGTGCACATCAAAAAACAGCATTTTTGATATGTCTACTTATGTTGTCCTGCACCAAGTATCGCAAACATTGAAATAGGCTACTGTTTGTTCATAAACTGAATTTATTTTTGACTACATTTTGGTATTTTTCAAAGTTCAAAAAAATATCAAAATTCGGGACTTTCAGGTTCAATTGTTATTTTTTTCACTTCACCTTTTATTTTAGGGGCTTTTAAGCCGTGACATCATTTTGTAGTCAGACCTCCAAGCAGATTTATTGTCAATATGTCCCTCATTATTTCAACAGATCACAGACAAAAATAATGACTGAAGTATAATTATACTTTCCTGTCAACAAGAAAGAGAAGACAAATTAGTAAATAGAAAAATAGTAAAAAGATTCACGGGTGCTGGGGCCTTTTGGCCCCAAAAGTTCTCCCTCTGCCTACAAAATGATGTCAGACTTAAGAGCCCCTGCTGCTGGCTTTGTGTGTTTTAGATGGAAATGCAGGCATCACCTAGTGATTGGCGGAAATCGGAATAACACTGGTACCCCAGTGGAATAACGGTGCAAGTTGTGCATACTAGCCTATGGATCAATATAGGCAATCTGGCAACCAAGAAAAGTTCTGTTCTTGTCTTCTTGAGCGATTATGCATAGGTAAAAGCAAGTATAGGCCTATAGTGTGTGCCAGCGGCTACGTCATTGTAGTCCTTAGCGGCCATTTCTTGTGACAAAACACAGGTGTTTCAATTGTTTGATTGCATAGAACTAATGCTATAGTCTAATCAGAACACCTGTGTAAGGCTGTGTTGTCCCAAGAAATGGCCGCTCTTAGAACTACATTTGGCACGTCCGGCCTATAGGCCTACTTGTTGTGTCACCTATACTAGCTCTTACCCGTTCAAAGATATGAGCTCCAAAATGATGTGCAGTGTGTGGGTTATGGGATGTGCACTGTGCACACAGTATATGAGGGATGGAAAGTAACTTTAACTGGTGCTTGCATGATGTAGGAGCATCAATGTAAGAAACCCGTTTCGTTTAATGGCTACAGAGATACTGTCCCCCCCCCCCCCCCCCCCCCCCCCCCCCAGCCCGCCCGCCCACCCGCCTGCACACACACACACCCGCCTGCCTGCACACACACACACACACACACACACACACACACACACACACACACACACACACACAGAGTTGGTTAAACATTTTTGCCTCAATCTAGATGCAGAATAGATGTGCCTCATGCTAGATGCAGAATAGATAGTAGATACACCATAAAAATGCTAATATACAGCATACGATTTGTGAAAGTGACAAACGGGCTTCACAGTTATGTCAGGTGTGTTCATATGCTTATGGTGATGCGATTTCAGATCAATTGCTCCAGCCACTGAGGAGAAACGCTGTGACAGACAGACACTCACTCACTCACTCACTCACTCACTCAGACAGACATTCGGAAAATTATATGTTTGATGGTCCACATTAGGGAAAACAGAACAGGTTAGTTAGGCCTATACTTTTAATAGTCATCATTAACCACAATGAATCAGCTTATTACTATAAGTTTCGTTTCATTGTCTTCTTACATACCAGGAAATGTGTTCAGTTTCGTTTCTTGATGTTGAGTTTCGCACTGAGGAAATGGTGAAACGATACTGAGTTGGCATTTCTCTGCCCAGATCAAAGAAAAAAACAGCCAGACCTATAAAAGAACAGATTCCAACGCCACTACGCTATAGTGCCATTCTGACAGAGAGCGATCTGACTGCAACCTGACTTCTCATAAGACCATGACTGAGGTTAGTAGCCTAATTATTTGATTGGATAATTTATGAATTATGATTATCTTTGTTATCATCAGGTTTGACATAAAGGAAAGGACATTTGATGGGAATAGAATAAAATACAAACGCAACCTATTAAAGTAACTTTCATCTCATAATGTGGGGTGTGGTTGGGATGGAGAGTAGGCCATTTGACTTTTATAATACTTTCTTATCAACGTGATGCAGATACATTTATGATTTTTTTCCTTCTTTTTTTTAAGTAGACTAGCCTACACCTAATTTGCTGTAGGCTATTGTTCAGTAACGTTTCTCCCAGTTTCTTAAGCTTTAAACAAAAAATACAAATTCAGGTCGGGATAAAAAAAATCACCCAATCAGGAGTGGAACTTGGAAGTGATGGGGGACAAAGAAGCAGATACATCTCCCGATTGGATGAAATTGGTATCCCGAACTCAACATTTATTTTCTGTTTATGGATATTTTTTTTTATTTTTTATTAAACTTTATGACTTGAGGTAGGCCTATTTTCCGAAATCCCATAATGCGATTGCGAATCCCTTCACGCGATTGCGTGCGTGGTGGGTGTGAAGGCAGAACGGAATTAAGGGTGTCCTGTATGCATGTGATTTTTCATAATCATCTCCACAAATCTCAATATTAGGCTGCTTTATCGGCGAACTGAAGCAAGTTAAGAAAGTCTATCTATCGATCGATCGATCTATCTATCTATCTATCTATCTATCTATCTATCTATCTATCTATCTATCTATCTATCTATCTATCTATAGGCCTATATAAAAGTCTGAGATTGGTCCTGAGGTTGCCACCCGTACCGTATAATACGGAATCGTTCCGTATTGGACAATTAAAAGATGCGTTCCGTATTGAACCAATACGGAACGCGGTTTGTTCCGTATTTAACCAAATGCCCCATAAAGGCCTGTCACACAAACCTCAACACAGCATTTAACAATAATGAATGAAATAAAACACAGGAAAAGACAGCAAAAGGAGAGAGAGGCTCGCAGTCAATGCGCTCTGCGCTCTGCCTCGTCCTCTCCTCTCCTCTCTGCCCGGGCTGCCCGGCCCCTGTCTGCATAATGCGCTGCATGTCGCTGTCAATCACCGTTACCTAGTTACAGTGCAGTGATCACTGAACTTCCTCCTTCCACCAGGCAGATGCACGCCGCACGCTTTAAAAGCAGAAAAGAATTAGTGCTCCATGGTTAATCGTTTTCAAACCGAAATCGCGGTGTGAAATCCCGCGATTAGCGAATCGCAAAGGCCACGGTTTCTCTGCGAAGTAGTCTTCCCAAGCAACATGGAGACGTTTTAATTTTTAAAATCCCTTCATAATTGACTAAAGCAATGATCAAATCAAACTGTGATGACTTTCTTTGCTTCCACGCATCTCCACAGCACACTGCTGAAAGACAAAGTGAATGTGATTTTTTGGCACAGTGGTCACTGTGCAGGAGCATGGGAACAGCATGGGAACTAGGGATGCTGCAGGTGTTACAGCACCCCTATGGGGAAGTTCTCATTTTTTATTTAAATAAGAAAAGAACAAATCAAACATAGCAAAAATACAATATAGGTTATATCATGTTGTGTGTTATAGTTATAACTATTCTATGCATTTCATGGGTTTGGGACTGCATTTCTTCGCCGGCCGGCGGCTGTGCCACGCGCACGGAACGCACAGAACGCACGCACCGCGTGCCCGGAAGAGGTGTTCCTTATTTCAATTTCTGAAAGGTGGCAACCCTAGTCCTGCCAGTTAAAGGACGACTTGTAACCCATTTTCAACATATCTTTATCTTCAACTGGTCCTTACTTATGATAATTATATTATGGTTACATTTGTGTCAACCCTGTCCAAGTCTCCATCTCAGAGGATGGCTGTGGACAGTTCAGAAACGCGCCTACCAGTGACATCATCGATAATGAATTGTACCATTTATCATGAACATTAGGACCAATTATATGAAGATGAAAATGTGTGAAGTCATTCTTAAAGTGCTCTGTCACGTGGTTCTTCTGGTCTGGTCAGTTGCTTAGTGTATGATGCATGGAGTGGAATGTAATATGAGGTAATATGCCCCCACATTACACTGTTATGTTGACTATGCATTGTTGTTGTTTTTCTACAAATTAACATCACTATAATCAATGATATTTTGGGACAAGGTAGGCTACTCTGAGTCCCTGACTGGTCAGCAGCTGCACATAGGGTGACCAGATGTCCCCCTTTGCGTGGGACAGTCCCTCATTTCCATGACTTTTCAGGCGTCCCACAAATTGAGACCCTGTCCCACATTGTGACTGCCAGGCTCCGGTAATAATCAATGCACAGGTGTTGATAGGTGACCAAGCTAGACTGGACCACACTGGACACGAACAGCATTGCTCTAGCAGCATTTGAATACATTAGGGTACTAAGATATCCTCCTAATAATTGGCTTTCCATTGTAAATCTCTCTCATTGTCTCTTTTCCTCCAAGATGTTTTGTTAAGCCTTTTAAAATAACATGAGAAATATCCCCTAGGCTACAGCAGGTTACTAACAAAACGATAGGCAGTATCAAATGACCTCAAAGCATTGAATAGCAACTTAAGTAGCCTAAGTTGCTATTAACCCCCCTGCCCGCCTGTCCCACATTGTCCCACACAAACAGTACTTCTGTCCCTCAAATGAACAGTTTGGATCTGGTCACCCTAGCTGCACATGAGTTCAAAACAAGAGGTCAGGGATTGCTCAATATATCTGCAATTACTCCTATACTACCTAGAACTAACCCAGACAATATTTTTCAAATACACTCCCCCTATCTCTTTCTCATATATATATATATATATATATGTGTGTGTGTGTGTGTGTGTGTGTGTGTGTGTGTGTGTGTGTGTGTGTGTGTGTGTGTGTGTGTGTGTGTGTGTGTGTGTGTGTGTGTGTGTGTGTGAGAGAGAGAGAACTGGTCCAGCTGGCTCTCATTGACTTCAATGCATATTCCATCAAACTTCCTCCTCCAGTTTACTTCCCTATTGCGTCAATGGCATACACTTGGTGCAGAACATGTCTCTTCCTTAATTTGTCTGCACACCCATGTGAATGTCATTTGAGTTCACCTGCCTCTAGTTAGTTACCATAGGTCTTCTATATTCTATACCTCTCTGTTTCAGTGTGTTTGTCTGTAAAAGTAATATGTTATGGTGTGAGTACCTGTAACCTGTATGCAAAACAGTGTCGGTTTTGTGTTAGGGGCAGAGAGCCTTCTGTAAAACCTGTTATTTAGTGTTTGGCTGTGAGGCTACGTAAAGTTAGCTTGGTGAACCAGCCTCTCCCGGAAATCAATTTCCATTTGCAAATGAAATGTAGGCTGGTTTACAAGGTTAACGTAAAGTCTGAAATTAGACATGACTACCGGTATGTTTGCCTATTGTTGGAACCTCAATTACCTTTTTGAGTTTGAACATTGCCTGCCACATCCTGCTTTTGGGTCCAACTCTACTCTCTCCCTTCAGGAGCATCTGTCAGATGATGATGATTGTAATTGAATCAGTTTCTGTATTTTAAGGATTACCAAATGGTCTATTTCTGTGTGACTATTATTCAACTTCATTAAACTTACTGTTTAAGTTGATAAAAGAATAACAAGGCTGAGATGAAATCTCATACAAAGAAATATAATAAACTTGGTTCTTTATAATCAGTTGATTTGTTTTTTCTCTTACATGATCCTATCCAGGAAGGATGAACAGAAAGAAAACTCGGTGAGTAGTGTTCCTTTATCTTGCTATTCTGAAGCATCACCTTTAAATTAATTTCAGTGGCACATAATGTATGAAGGAAGCATCTAAGCATCATCTGACAAACTTTGCAAGTCTCTCAGAAATGGAACTATAAAGGCCTGTCCATAGTATCTCCGAAATATTTGGTGATTTGCGATTTACGAACTCTAATTCGGTGTAATGGTTTTCAGAAATCGAGGGTTAGGGTTAGGGTTAGGGCTAATCGAGTGAAGTGATTTACTAGTCGAACCGGAACTTTTGACCGAAAAGTTCGGTTTTGGTCAAAGTATGGACAGGCCTCTAGAAATAATATGGTCTGACCCAACGCACTAAACAAACAAAACATTTGCTTTTTATTTAATTTTTTGCTAAATAAACAGTGCACAGAAACTTTTTTTTACTCCTGCCAGATATGATTCCTTTTTTTAAATGGTGTGATACATTCATATTCCAGTTTAATATTGTCTGTGATTATTACATTTTTGTGTTTCAATTTTGGTGCTGAAACTTGCGGGCTGAGGCTTAGGGGTAGTTTTTGTTTAGGACTTCGAAAAACTTTGGGCATGTCTCTATAATTAGCCTAAAAAGTCAACAAATTCCCTATTCCCATTTAATGTTTAAATGAGTATTTCACATTAAAACACTTATGGGATATTTTTCACATCTACTCTGACATTTGTGTGTATTCATCAGACACACTTCCTCCTACTGTATATAATCCCAAAGCCAGAAAAGGCAAGAAGCGCACCAACTACGTGCATGCACTGTGGCGTGACAGCTAGCTAAAAACACTGATGACCCTTATGCTAGATAGGAGAGTGGGGAGAGAGGAGTGTGTGGAGGGCAGCGATTCAGGATTTCTGAGTTGGTATTGGCTAGACCGCACTTGCATTGCATCGCAATCATCAGTCATTTATGTTTTTTAATCATATATATTATTAGTATATTTTATATCAATTTGCAACATTGCAACATATCTTGTCTATATAATGTCAATTATGGTGAATAAAAGTATACATTTCTATCAAAAACATTGCTGGGAGATTTCAAACTTTTGAATGCTAATGTCTGTACAGTATGTCTGTCATTGAAGCCCCTATAGAAATGTGATAATTTAAATGAAGCTCAATGGAATGTTCTGACAGATAGAGTATTGTTTTCATTGTAATGTGTAATGCCTTATCATGTTTTTCTGTTTAGAAATTCATTTGGTGCAACAGCTCCTCCATTCATTGACTACCTGAAAGATATTCTACGCAGATATCCTGATGGTGGACAAATTTTGAAGGTGTGACCAGTGCACATTCTGCTACAACTGTATTACTATTCTGCCAGTTAATGTAATTTTGCATGTTTTTGATGTCATTTATTTTGTTATAAATATTATTAGTCTAGCTTAGTAACCACCTAGCAAAACATGACATACCGTATCACTACAGTATGTAAGTTTCATTCCCACTGGGCCAGATAACAGATAAAAGAAATCTCTTTCTCCAGATAAAAAAATCTCATCTTCCATTCAAGTGGATGGTAAGATACAGATAAAAGAAAACATCTGTCACAGATAAAATATATATATATATATATATATATATATATATATATATATATATATATATATATATATATATATATATATATATCTGTGACAGATATTCTTTTTATCTGTATCTTACCATCCACTTGAATGGAGAAAGAGATTTTATTTATCTGGAGAAAAAGATTTTTTTAATCTGTGGGAATGGGCCTTAGTCATGTCAGTTTTGTAGTACCAAGTATCAGTGTTTTTCTGTGAATGGTCACCCAATGGTACATCATGTAATTTGCAATGGTCTGAACAGGAGCTGATCCAAAATGCTGATGATGCTGAAGCATCTGAAGTTATTTTCATCCATGATGAGAGGAGCTACGGTACAGAGACCCTTTGGACTGATGACCTGGGGAAATACCAAGGTATGTGTGGCTTTCTGAGAGTTCTTTTTATTGTCAAACTGATCTGATTTGTCAGTTATCCAAAACATATCAGCTAAACCAGTTTTGAGAAACAAAGAAATAAACCCTATGTGATAATTAACTGACAAAATATTTTTGAAGGCCCTGCTCTCTATGCCTACAACAATGCTGCATTCGCCGATGAAGACTGGGAAGGCATTCAGAATACAGGAAGGAGTGTCAAGCGCGACGATCCAAACAAAGTTGGGAGGTTTGGGATCGGCTTCAACTCTGTTTATCACATAACAGGTAAACAATGATTCTCTGAGTACATCTGTTGTAGAAGTAAATGGCCCTACAAAACAGAGCAGACTAAATTGAAACTCGGAACACAATTTTAAGCTGAACCTGAAAAGGTGTTATTTTCTGTTCATTAAACAGCTGAAGAGATGGATAGACCTCTGTTACTTAAAGGCCCAGTTCACCTCTGGGTCCACCAGATCTTATTTTATTGTTGTTTGGGACACAATCAACACAATCCTGAGTTATTTTTTGTGTTCAATCTGTGTTTTGAGATATTTTAGTATTTCAGCATGACTAGTGATGCATTTTGTATCATATGATGCAAAATGCATCTAAAATATCTCAAAACACAGATTGAACTAAAAAAATAACTCTGGATTGTGTTGATCGTGTCCCAAACAAAAATAAAATAAGATCTGGTGGACCCAGAGGTGAACTGGGCCTTTAACACTCAAAAGGGGTTCGAGGACCCCTAGGGGGTGATATGATCTACCCCCATTAATTAATTAATATGAATCCAAAATATTAGCAATGATTAAAAACTAAAACCAAACAGAAACATAATTAATATACACAACACTGATGATAGTGCTGACAAAAAGGCCGATATAAAGCCGATCTATAAAGATGCTGATATAAAGCCAAACAATAATAATAAAATATATAAATAAAAAATAAATAAAAGAAGGACCTGTGGAATACTTAAAATAGAATACAAGAAAACATCACTTAAATCACCAGCACATCTGCAGAATGATGAAGAGTAAAACAAACTATTTATTCTGTTAAAAATTAATTTCTAATTCCTAAAACATCTGTGAATTGCGTTGCAGTTGCCCGAAGAGAGCTGAGCTGGGCAGAACTGCCATTTCTTGTAAAAGTAGATGAGTTTGGTGATTGATTGATTGAATTTCTGTTGCACAAGTATATGAAAGTGTATAGTATCATCCCTGAGGGTATCACCCATGGCAAATTTGGATGACAGCCTTCAAACTATATGGCATCAGTACTGTTAATATTCGTACACAATAAAAATCACACCTGTGTGAACTGAGCGGTGGAGGCTGTGCACCGCTGGGTGAGTGGAGCAGGGGTTGCTCAACTGTGTGTGTGTGTGTGTGTGTGTGTGTGTGTGTGTGTGTGTGTGTGTGTGTGTGTGTGTGTGTGTGTGTGTGTGTGTGTGTGTGTGCGTGCGTGCGTGCGTGCGTGCGCGCGCGCACGTGCGTGCGTGCGTGCATGCTATGTGTTAGGCTTGTGCTGAAATATCGATATGGCGATATTACCTCCCGCGATAATTATCGATAATATTGCCGGCAAATTTCCCAGTTAACACTTTGCCGTCCGAAATAGAATGGTTGTTGGTAGATTAGCCGTGAAATTTATATTATTATATTATGATCTGAACCGCATTCATTTTACCAGACATCCAGCGCTATATCACGTGGTCTTCATCCCCCATTACCATTCCGCGATCCCCCGTTGTTTTACTCACCCCAGTTCCCAGTGAAATTCTCAATCTGCATTGGCTTAGAGTGGGAGATTCGGCTGACGCATCATGTCCCCGTGCGTTTCGCGTGCGCGATCCGTTCACGTAAATGTCCCCTCAAATAATCCACGTGTGACTCAAGAGTAGAACTGAAAAGTATCGCTAGCATAGCCACCAGCACGGCTGCAGTAGAAGCACTCGTGTACAGACAGTAACCGAATGGGGGAAGGTGCCTTGGAGAAGGAAAGGGCCATGACATCACTTCTGCTTCATGTCAGACCAGCCATGAGCTATCAATGCACGAGTGGTGACTAGGGAAGGTTAGACGATCGCCGATTTTCGGATGAAAATCATTTATTTCGGTAAATACGGGAAAGTACGGGAAAAGACGATTGGCTGCCCCTCCCCCCCTAGGAAGTCCGATATCGTACGGTTTTAATATTAAGGGGCTCCCCGTGGCTTGGAAAGGGTTAACATAGAATGCAGTTAACATAGGTGCAATACCGCCAGCCGCCTGCACTGTCTGTTTGTAGTGTGGGCGCTAGTGAGATAAATGAGAGTAAATTGGCAGGATTTTGCACAGTGAGGAAGAGAGAAGATTGTCAGCTGTTCTCTCTGACCATCAGAGAGGGGAGAGGAGTGGAGGAGAATACGAGTGGAGGAGAATACATCGCATACACACATACTGTAGGCCTACACATGCTGTTACACAAACGCACGCTTACACACCCACATTAATATGAATGGAAGTCACTGGGGTGCCACGGTTCAGTCAGCCCACGGTTCGGTTCGTATCTCGGTTTTTGGCTCATGGTTTCGGTACAGTAAAAATTTAAAATGAAAAAATAAAGAATCCAAAATGTTCAGTTGATTTTAAAGATGGGGTGCAATCGTTTGTTTCCGCCCTAAAACATGATAATCAGTTATTATGATTATACTAGGAGGAAGATTTTCTCCAAAAAAGTGTACAGAAAGAGTTAAAATTCTGTTATATGTGGCCACACCCCAAAAAAATAAAGAAATTCGTTTCATTCGGTATGGGCTGTTCGGTTCGGTACAGGGCCATTCGGTTCGGTATACCAGTTCGGTTCAGTATTGTGGTACCCCTAGAAGTCACACACACACACACACACACACACACACACACACACACACACACACACACACACACACACACACACACACACACACACACACACACACACACGCACGCACACACACGCAGGTGTTTCATTGAAACACCTGTTTATTAAACTCTGGAAGGGAGTTATTATGTGCGTGTTCCCCCTTTGCCGGTTGCTCGATCTCCCTCATTTTATTGTATTTATTCATACATCCTCACCACTGATATGGATTTAATTTCATTGTATTTTATTGTATTATCAAAGCAATAAGAACATAAAACAAATTGGTGATACAAATTGCTAAGCACTGTCACTGTTAAGACATTATTTTTCCACCTGTAAATGTAATTTGCACAATATAGCCTATTTTAGAGAGGTTATTTTAAAGGTTCCAGTCAGTGTTTTGCTGTTAAGAGGAAGCACTATGCGCATGCACATTTTTTACATGTGTCAATGTTATTTTATGTTTCTTGTCAATTACATTTTCACCAGATGCTTTTTAGTTATGGATAGATTTATAGTTAGTAGGCCTACCCAATGTTGTGGACAGACAAATTGTGGGCAGGTTACAAAGTTGCAGTGTTTGTTTACTGTTTGAGGAGGCAAGATTCATCTACTTATTAGCCAATTTATAAAATAATCTTATAAGACTATGGAATAAAAAATTTGTGCCTTTTATGGTTAGGGTTAGGGTTATCATTTTCAGTTACAGATATCGTGATATATCGTGGATGAAAATTCTTGCAATATATCGAATATCGTAATATATAGAATATTGTGATATTATTGTTGATATTGAGCCTAATATCGTGACAGATATCGTATCGTGAGGTAACAATATCGTCACATCCCCTGGCGTGTGTGTGCGTGCATGCGTGTGTGTATGAGGGCTTTGTGTGTGTGTGTGTGTGTGTGTGTGTGTGTGTGTGTGTGTGTGTGTGTGTGTGTGTGTGTGTTGCTCACCCAGGTGTGTGTGTGTGTGTGTGTGTGTGTGTGTGTGTGTAGGGTGTGTGCACAGACTGCGCACGCGCGCGTGTGTGTGTGCACGCACGTGCGTATGTGTGACATGCACGCGTGTGTGTGTGCGCCCGTGTGTATGTGTGTGTGTGTGTGTGTGTGTGTGTGTGTGTGTATATCAGTTGATGCTCAGGCTAGACTCAACAGCACCGTCTCTGGTCACCCAGGGGTACTCAGGCTACATACACATCAGGCTACATACAGACAGACAGACACACATACACGGATACACACACGGCCATGCTATGGAGACGGTGTGACCACCGCTCAAAAAAGTTAAATTCGTTCCTGCTGTGCCGCAAAAATGTGGAATGCCTGACGGCCTTAAAGGAGTGTAAATCCCTACACTCCTTTAAAACCTCTCTGAAAAATCACTTACAGGAGGCAACTCACTTTCTTGTGGTCTTTATCCTTTTATTTGATCTTGTATCAGTGAACTGTAATGTCCTGTAAATTTTCCTATGCAACAATCAAATCAACTTTAACCACTCATTTACATGCCAATATTAAAGACATACATTTTTTAACTGAATGTAATATTATGAAGTTAAATTAATTTGCTCTTAACTGTATTTCGTTTTCACAATTCAAACTCAGTATGTGTAATTCAAATTCTGTTCTTGTAGACCAAATCATCATGACATCACCACTATGTATCAAACTTGTTATCCACAAATATTACCTGGAGATTAAAAAAATAAGATTTGCCAATAGAATTTAACATAGTGTTAAAGTTGGCTTTTATAGCTTAAGTTAGCAAATGTGTGTTTGATTAGTTACTTTGGTAACTTTGCTAACTTGTCAGCCATAACATTGTCCGAAAGTAAATAATATCCATGATTGGATTTGAGTTATGTCAATGCAGAACGGCTTTGGTGATATAAGAGAGAGTTGGCCCATTCACATGATCCAAATGGTGAAGTCCATGACTCAGTATTGAAGTGAAGAAAATGATCAAAGACATACAGTACAGTAGGAGCTGATGCGCTGTAAAGGAGTTCAATTATTCAGGTTAAATTAAACAATTAAATATATATATATATATATATATATATATATATATATTTATAGTTATATGTATAGCTCCTATAATGTTGCAGTTCATACATCTGCAAGTTTCTTTTTAAATGCTTAAAATGTTAAGGTTATTAAATCAATCAAAGACAAAATGTGTGTATAGGTAAATATTGTGATGAATACATTTATTGCAACATTCAGCTAAAACAATGCAATATCAAAATAACTTAGCATACCTTATTTATGTGTTTCCACTTTCCAGATGTACCATGTATTTTCAGTGCAGGACACATCGGCTTGCTAGACCCCCAAGAGAAGCTACTTGGAAAAGAAAGTGGAGGCATTCGATGGTCTTTGTCTGATACAGAAGACCAGGAAACATTAATGACCTTACGTGACCAATTCCACCCCCTTCAAGACATCATTCCTCTTGTTAGCAAGCAGACATGGGAAAACATTGTCACAGGAGACCAGCACTTTAATGGGACACTTTTCAGATTCCCTTTGCGCAATGAAGCATCAGAGATTTCTGATAATGTGTACGACACCAACAGAGTCGCTCAGCTTTTTGACAGCTTCCTTTCAGATGCAGACTTGAGCCCACTCTTTCTGAGAAATGTTACATCTGTGTCCTTGATCCATGTCAAGCCAGACAACTCTGTTAACATCAAAGTTCAAGTCACCTGCTCGCACGCCACAGATGTTGTTTTGGAGTCAGATGATTTAGCCATCCAGGGCTCAACAAGCTTCAAATCCATAAGCTTTTCTTCAGAAGACCGCAAAGAGACAAAGAAGTGGCTCATCACATCTTGTTGCATGAAAGAAGGTCACATAGCAAAGCTTGATACATTAGCAAAAAAGTTGTGCTTTCGTCCTCAAGTTGACTTGGCATTTCTTTGTGGGCAGCAGGGCCCCTCTACTGACAGTAGGCTGAGCTGCTTTCTGCCCCTACCTAACAACGAAGCCAACAAGACTGGACTCCCAGTTTATGTGAACGCATGCTTTGGCCTCACAGACAACAGAAGACATATCAAGTGGCAGGAGGAAGACCAGAAGTATGATGAAGCTGCTCAGTGGAATGAATTGCTGGTAAAAGATGTTCTCCCACATGCATACCTCAGGATCCTCCAAGATGCAGTCAAACTATCTGAAGACAAGGAACTCCCTGCGTCCTCTGTATATGATCTTTGGCCCGACGTCGGCCAGATGCAGCACAAAGACAAATGGCACGAAATTGCACTGGATGTCCTTCAGCGCCTATTTAGGCAGAATGTAGCTGTTCTCTCTCTTGCAGCAGATGAAAGGTTTGTCACTCTTTCAGAAGCTTTGCTTCCCTGCAATCATTCAACCAGCACTGAAATAGTGACCGCCATTAAGAGGATCCTGGTTTCTTACGGAGAAAATCTTGTCACATTACCAGACAGTGTTGCAAGAGCTATCAAGGATGCCAATCCACACCATATTCCCTTGAGGCATGTGACACCTTCATTCCTACGGTCAGTTCTCCGCAGAAATAGTTTGCATCAAATCTCCAAAGAGGACAAGCTCTTGCTTCTGGAATACATTTTGAGTGATGGACAGTACAGAGAACTTCAGGGCCTTCAGCTCCTTCCACTCAGTGATGGGACATTCAGATCTTTCTCAGATAAAGAAGAGGACATTGCTTTCATTGATAGCAATGAATTCCAAAGGTAAGTGCAGTATTATTGTTACCCTTATTATTACCCTTATTCTTATTATTGTTATTGTTATTATTATTAAACAATCATGGTGTATTGCTATATAGACTATAAACTACACATACTTTACTTGCTGAATTAATTGAAAGTGCAATATAATACAGCATATCATTCCCAGCTCTATTAGAGCACTTTGTATTGTCATTGTTCTCATTAAGTCTTTTGCTCTACACAACAGAGTCCTGCTGCCAGGCTGCAAAAATCTCTTCATTCCAAGTGATCTGAGTACACCTTGCCTAGCCCACCTGAAAGACCTAGCTACAAAACGTAAGAAAGTATTTTGTACAATGCAATGATATAATAATTATTCCATTACTGTACAATTAGGCCAGTCAATCTGAGGTTTGACCCAAAAGAAATTGTAATAGTAATGGTTCAAGGTTTTTTATAATCCTTATGGTCATCCAAAAAACATGTTAAAGGTTTTCCATTATATTCTTAGTGGATCAAGGTGAATTAGGGGGTTCAAGTTTGGGTCCCTTCACTTAAAAAAGACATAAACACATCTTTAAGTAGCATGTGAGGGGTCTAAGTAGTACAAAAAAATGTACCACACAAAACTGAGATGCACCAAGAAAAGTAATGATCACTAAACCATAGTTTTGTGGGTCTGTTTTTAGCCAGAGGAATGTTTCCTGTATAGTAAGTGAAGGGACCCAAACTTGACCTGAATTTATCTTGATCCACTAAGAATATAATGGGAACCCTTTAACGTGTTTTTTGTATGACCCTAAGGATCATAAAAAAAAACTGAATGATTACTATTGCAATTTCTTTTGGGTCAGGCCCTTTTTTAGCTTAGATTGACTGGCCTAAATATAATTATAGTTGAAAAACTAAAACACACATACATACCGTACACGCACGCACGCACGCACGCACGCACACACGCACACACACACACACACACACACACACACACACACACACACACACACACACACACACACACACACACACACACACACACACACACACACACACACACTCTCACTAATTGACCAATTGATTCATTCATTCATTCATTCATTCCAGGTTTGTTCAAGATATTCAACATCAATGCAAGTGATGTGGCTGAATATGCAAAGAGGTATTTGCCAAAGGATTGGAAACAGACAATGGCAAAGCATGTTACCTGGGAGTTTGGCAATAGCGAGCATCCACCCTCAGGGTGGTTCCAAGAATTCTGGAAGTTTCTCAATGCTCACTTCAGAGATCTAAGCCATTTCAATGGCATGCCATTAATTCCCATCAAACACATAGATGATGTCAAGAATTCTGTACAACTCGCAAGATTACAAAAGAACTCAACCCTAATTTTCCAAAAGACCAAACAAACCAGCTTGCCAGACCAAATTGTTCAAATTGTGAAAAAGGTTGGCGGAACAGTTGTGGAGGACAATGACTGGCTGAAGCACGAGGACCTTGACACTTATGTGTTGAACCCATCTCCAAGGAGTGTCATGAGACTGTTTGTGAACTTAGATTGTCAGCATGTCATCAATGAAATCAAGAACCTCTCTCACAGAGAAAGGGAAGAACTTAAAGATTATCTCTCCGGTTTGGATTCTCTTTCAGAGACTGAGAAAAATGTCCTGTCAAAGTTGCCTCTTTTCCAAACCATGGATGGAACATGTGTTGCTGTCCAGTCAAAGAAAGCCTTACTTTTAAGTTCAAGTCCAAAAATACCAACTGAACTCCCTATGCCTGATACAGTTGTACAGTGTGCTACGGAGGCTGATCGCAGACTACTTCGACTTCTTTACATTGTACTTTTGGATACAGCTGAAGCAGCTGGCCTCCTAATTGATGGAATTGAAAGGAGGAATTTTGGCAAAGAAAATGTAATGAAAATCATGACTTGGATTCTAAAACATGGCAACATCCTTTTCTCTCAGAATGATGCTTTGAAAAAGCGATTGAGAGTGTTGAACTTCATTGAAATGAACGGAGAGCTGAAAAGTACCTCAAGCTTCTTTGATCCAAGAATTAAAGAATTCAAAGTTCTTTTTGGATCAGATTTCTTTCCTCCATCTGTTTATACACAGAACCCACAGATGCTTGGGAGCTTAAAAGATCTTGGATTGCTGACTAAAACGACTGATGTCACTCCAAACCTCTTGTTGCAAGCTGCAACACAGATTGAAAAATTGCATTCACACTCTGAAAAGGAGGCTGTTCAAAAGTCTGAGACGCTTTTAAAACTGCTGAATACCAATGATTTGTTGGCCAGTTTCTCAAAAGAGCAGCTTCAGCGTCTCTCTGTGTTAAAATGGATCCCATGTGTTAAACCAGGTGATGAGAATACATTAAGTAAGGGCAAAGGAAAAGGCCTCTTCTGCCCAAATGAAGTGAGGCATTCAATGTATGAGGACATTGTTGGTCATGTAATGCCTCTGACAGGAGAGCTCTGTGAGAATGTTGGAACCAAACTTGGTCTCAAATGCGTACCTCCTCCTGCGAAGGTGAAAGCTAATTTGTCAGCATTGAGATCCATGACACAGACAATGAAGACTCCTGACACAGATACCAACTTCAAGAGGAAAGTGCACAGCATTTACAAACACATGCAAGATCACATTTCTGCATTCCAGAAAGTGATGACATATGATGAATGTTGGCTATGGACCCACAATCAGTTTGTTTCCCCTCAGGATCTTGTTCTTGACTACCCATCTAGTCTAAATCTGAGCTCTTACATTAAGAAGGTGCCAGAAGAATTTCTACCATATGAGAGATTGTTGAGCAAGTTTGGACTAAGGCCATGCCTTACAGATGAGGAAATAATGCGTATACTTAATGATATCCAGCAAAGCATTGATGGTAGGAAAGATAAGTTTGCAAGTGCATCTGAGCTGAATGTCTCAATATCTATTCTTAACTGGGCATGGAGAGAGAAGAAGTGTGTTAGTGGTGATATCCCGGTGCCCGTTGGGGCAGAGGCTAACCGATGTACCCTCAAACCACTGTCAACAACAGTCTTCTGTGACATAAGCAGAGAGGGATTGGAGGCACTTAACAAGGATGAAGAAGAATTCTATGTGATCCATGAGCAGATACCAAAAGCAATTGCGGAATGGCTGAAGGTTCCACTTCTGAGCACCCGGATCCTCAGTCCAGAACAAGTTGGAATAGAACAATGTGGGCAGCATGAACCCATAACCACAAGGATTAAGAACATTCTCAATGAATATGATGAAGAAAATGACATTTTCAAAGAGCTTATACAAAATGCTGAGGATGCTCGTGCAAAAGACTGCAAATTCATGGTGGATTTCAGAGTGCATAATGCCCCTCCTGAAAGTCTGATTGACCCTGGCATGTCTCTTTGCCAAGGACCATGTCTTTGGGCATACAATAATGAGCTATTCTCAGAAGGTGACTGGGGAAACATTGTCAGGGTAGGAGCTGCCTCAAAGGCCAACATGGTTGAGAAAATTGGGAAGTTTGGACTTGGATTTAACACTGTATATCACGTGACGGACGTCCCCTCCATCCTTAGTGGCAACCATCTTCTCATGCTTGATCCAAATGTCAACCACCTGAAGAAACATATCAGAAGCAAAACAAATCCTGGAATCAAGCTGGACCTCTCTAAACAGCGACTCTTGCATTGGTTTTCTGGTCAATTCAGACCATATGAATGCATTTTTGATTGCAATTTCTCCAAAGCAAATACTCCTACTCTCTATCCAGGTACTCTGATCAAATTACCTTTCCGGACACGTGAGGAGGCTCACACATCTGAAATCTGTACAAAGGTGTATGACAAACACAATATTGTCACCTTCCAGCAGCACTTAGCTAACAACTCACAAACTCACCTGCTGTTTCTGAAGAACATCAGCACCATATCTCTACAAAACATTGCAGACAATGCTCCAACTCCTCCAACAGATGACCATATCAAAACCATTTTCACAGTTTCAAAACAAGTATTGAAAAACATGGCAATTCCAGATGGAATCCATACATTAAAACAGCGTGAAGCTGAGACAAAACTGATGAAACTTGATGAAAAATGTAAAGAAGTAATTGACTGCTGCACAGTCAGCATTTCCGAAATAACGCAAACTCGCAATGGCTCTAATGTCCAGTCTTGGCTTCTGTACAATTGCTTCGGGACAGAGCAGTCCTTACAATTGGCCCTTAAAGACGACAAGAAAGCCAAATTCTCTTTGCCTGTCGGGGGAATCGCAGTACCCTTGCACAATGACCCAAAAACCAAGAAATGGGTCACATCACAGACTGATCTAGTTGGACAGGCATTTTGCTTCCTCCCTCTTTCCATTCACACTGGACTTCCAGTGAATATAAATGGAGCATTTGCTGTGACTTCAAATCGCAAAGGTTTATGGGGGACTGGAGTAAAACATGACTGGAACCAAGCTCTTCTTAAGGATCCTACAGCCACGGCATATATCACAGTACTTTTAACCCTGAAGAGTATGGCTGAAAAAGAGGAGCTGGAAAGTTACTGTTATCACACCTTTTGGCCTGACATGGAGAAAGTGAGTGAAACGTTCAAGCCTCTGGTAGATGCCTTTTACTCTGCTATCATCCAGTACTCCAGCAAACCCATTGAGCTCTTCAATGATGGTAAACATTGGTGCTCAATCGACAAGGCTATATTTTTACACCAAAGCATCGAAGAGGACAAACAGATTGGCGGGCTTGCAATGAAAGTGTGTCAGAGGTATGTAAAGGCACCTAACCATGTGGTTCCTCTTCCACTGTGGGTGAGAAAAAGCTTCAGACATGCAGGCTTGGAAAAGGCTCTACAGAGCAGAATGTGGAACTGGGAAAAGTTTTACAATGAAGTGGTGTTTAGCAACCTGAGTACCATGGACCCTGAGAGTAGAAATGCTCTTGTACTGCATGCTATTGACCTCAACAGTGGGCCAATTGACAATCTACTTAAGTGTTTTCCATGCATTCCCACACAGAGTGGACAACTCCAGTATATCAGGAAGCTTGTGAATCCATCAGGGAAAGTAGCCTGCCTGTTTGATAATAACGAAGGACGCTTGCTTGGAGGGACTGAAAGTGACTTTTGTTCCCCCAAAAGAATTCAGCGGCTCCTAGAATTGGGAATGCTTAATGACCAACTCCCAATGGAAGATATCTTAGACAGAGCTGACAGAATCACCAGTGTTTGGAGCAAAGACAAAAGCAAAGCCTATGGACATCTGAGGTGCATCCTTGAAGTTCTGAGGAGTTCCTATGAAGAGGAGGGCTCTCCCTACTGGGATCGAATAAGGAATACAGCATTTATTCCAGCATTTCCTCCAAACAGTGAAAAAGACCAAATGGTGAAACTTTGGAAGCCTGTTGATGTTTTTAGTGACCAATGCCGCTACCTTGTAAGCATGATACATCCTGTGGTTGATCATACAAATCTGAACCTGCACAGTGCTGATCCCGTCCTCAAAACTCTGGGAATTCGTCAAAGTTGTGACATGAGACCTGAGACGGTACTTCAACAGCTGCAAGAAGCTTTTAAGGAAACAAAATCCTTCAACAATTCCAAGTCTACACTTCACAAAATAGCTTATGAATGCTACAGGTTTCTGGATCGGTGTCTCTACAATTTGGGGGATTCCAAACTCATTTCAGAGACTGCACATTCCTTCCCATTTATTCTTCTCGGGGACAAGTTTGAGCATGTGAAAACTGTGGTTGAAAATGCAGAATTTGAAGCAAAACCATACCTCCATGTGCTTCCAACAGTCTTCCGTGGCTTCACAACACTGTGGGAATGTGTGGGTGTTGAAAAGAAATTCACAGTTGATCAGTGTCTCACTGTACTCAAGACACTGCATACTCTCCATGGATCCAGCCCCCTTCCAAAATCTGACCTCAAAATATGCCTAACCATATTAAACAGAGGATTGTATGAAGCCAAAGAGAAAAATCTAAGTGACTGCCTCATACCTAATGAACATGGTGTTTTACAACCGGCAAGCAAACTATATTTCAATGACAGCCCCTGGATGCCAGTCACTGCAGCAGTCACTTTGTGCCATGAGAATATCCCACGTGTCATGGCTCGTTACTTTGGAATTGAGACAACCAGGCATCAAACTCTGCAAAACTCTTTAGTGGAGAACATCTCACCCTTTGCTTTTCAGTTTGAACAGCAAGAGCAACTGACAGTCCGAATTAAAAACATAATTTCAGCGTATCCAGCCAAGAAGGATATCCTGAAAG
The DNA here is from genome assembly GCF_963921795.1 of Nannobrachium achirus. Taxonomy (NCBI): domain Eukaryota; kingdom Metazoa; phylum Chordata; class Actinopteri; order Myctophiformes; family Myctophidae; genus Nannobrachium; species Nannobrachium achirus. The sequence continues at coordinate 22,742,664 of NC_137829.1, forward strand.
AGCTCATCCAAAATGCAGATGATGCAGAGGCAACAGAAATCCATTTTGTCTGGGACAAAAGGCTGCATGGCACAAAGAAAACGTTTGGGAAGAAATGGAACCAGCTACAGGGCCCGGCACTATGTGTATACAACAACAAGGTGTTTTCTGATGCAGATCTGAAAGGCATTCAACAGCTAGGAGAAGGTGGGAAACATGACATTCAAGGGAAAACAGGAAAATACGGTCTTGGATTCAACTCTGTTTACCATTTGACTGATTGCCCTTCAATCATGACTGGGGATGAAGTTCTCTGCATTTCTGATCCAAATCAGAAATACATTGAAGTTGCGTCAGGAAAACAACCTGCTGGATGTGGTTACAAACTAGCAAAGGTTTTTAAGGAGATGTATGATGATGTCTACAAGTCATTTCTTCCAGACAAATTTCCACTTGGAGATGGCACCATGTTCAGACTGCCTCTTAGAACAGGTGTCTTGGCAAACAACTCCAAAATATCGAACCAGGGAGTGACTGATCAGGATATGATTGAGTTGTCCAAAGCCCTGTCTGAAGATCCTGAAGGGTTGATCCTGTTTCTGAAAAACATCCGCAAAATACAATTCCATGAAATTAACGAAGGCTCGCAAGATCTCCGCACAACCTTCTCAATTGAAAAACATCTCTCAGAGAAGAGCAATGAAGAAAGATGTTCTTTTCAAAGGCATCTATGCACGGCACTGCAATCTGCTAAACAAGTAACACCATACAAAGCAATATATGGTGTCAGCATTTCAACCAATGATCAACTACAAAGTAAATGGGTAATTGCAGATCAGTTTGGCTCCTTCAAAAGCAGCATTGGGAAAGAGAGGAAACATTCAGACATTATACCCCAAGCAGCACTAGCTGCACGTCTGCATCCTAAGCCAGTCACAATGGGAGACTTAAATGGAGGAGTCTTTTGTTCACTTCCTCTGCCAGGCAAAACTGGACTTCCAATACATGTCAATGGAAACTTTGAAGTTGATTCCTCCAGGAGGGACCTTTGGAAAGCAGATGGCCAAAGTCTGAAAACAAATTGGAACGAGTCTTTAAAACAAGACGTCATAGCTCCGTTGTATGCAGAACTAATTCATTACCTCCGTGGTTGCATTAAAAAAGTGAAAGTGTGTTCCGCAATTGATGCGTTTCCATGGACAGTTCTTGATAGCTCCTACTTGTGTTTTTTTCCAACTGTCTCAAAAGACATCGCTCAAGATTGGCATGGTATGGTACAAGAGGTGTATCGATCAATAAATGAGAAAGCACTTGATGTTATTCCAGTGGTACGAAGCTCAGTAAAGAAAATTGAACATCGGCCAGTTACAGAGATTACTTTTGACTGGTGTACTGTCAGAAAGACAGAACTGACTAATGCACCTCACTTGATAAACCCACATAGCACCGATATGAATCCCATTTTAGAGGATCTTGGAATGAAGTTAGTGCCTTTTACCACAAAAATGTCAGCAATTTGGGAATGTTTCAAAACTGCTGAAGTTGAATTGAATGCAGTCAGTCCTTCAACAGTGCGGAATTTCCTTAGAGAAAAACCACTCAATGACCCGAACCAAACTGAGAGTGGTTTACCTTTACCTATCTCACACACTCTGATTAGACATGACATCAGATGCTCCATGCTGTTACAGTTCTGCTTGAAAGATATCAACAAAGACAACTGTCGTTCAATCAACGGGCTTCCACTTCTTCTCACAAAAGATAAAGTCCTAAGAGTGTTCAACTATAACTCTCCCAAGCTGATGACAAGATATGATGGCTTGTTCTCTGGGTTTGAGCCAGATTTTGCACATTATCGTATTAATATGGACCACCAGAAGATTCTACAACATGGCAGCTTCCTCCAAGATCTGACCATTCCCATGTCAGTGAGGTATGTAAAACCTTTACTTCAGAGGTTCCTGCAAGACTCTGCAGTTGATCCAAGCTGTAACCTCCATGTCCCAAATAAGGAAATACAGAAGTGGCTGAAAGAACTTTGGAGATTCTTCACAAGCCAACTCACATCAACAACATCACAAGATGGGGGAACTAAACAACAAATGACAATGAGTGCTGTCAAGGAGCTGTTCTGTGACTGTTGTATAATACCTGTTGTGTGTCCAAGGTTAAACAACAGACCCTTTCTTCAAACAATGAAAGACATGCCAAGAGTGATTAATTATGGCTCAGAAGGGGACATATCAAGTGTTCTCTTTAAACTTGGCTACACAAAACTTAATTGGTCATTCTACTCTGAGATGGGCACACAGATACGTTCCCTTTTATACCCTGAACTCATGAATACAAATGACACAAATGCTGTATTAAATGAAGTCTACAAACTCAATCACTGTGAGTTTTGCCACCTTTCTGACAACGAGTTAAGAAAACTTCAATGTTTTTTACAATCTGGAGTATCATCGGCCAAAAACAAACAGGATTATCAGAGAAAGCTCACATCCTTGCCGTTATTTGAAACCATACATGGTGAGCGAGTGCCGCTTGAAAATCTTGGACAGGTATTCATCCTCAACATGATCTTAATCTCAATAGAAGAATTCCCAGCTCTGCTCATGCAGCATCACAGAAATACTGTTTTTCTCAAGTACAATCTTGAGAATAAGCCGCTGTCTAACGAGTTGAACATCCAAATCCTATCTGACTTGGACTTCTTTATGAAGTTCATCTTGCCTGTTCTACACAAGCTCACAGAGAGACAGATTCTTCACTGTTTCAAAATGTTGTTATCTGTACAACATGATCACAAATATAATGAGCATCAGGACAAGATAATCTCTTCAATGAAGGATGTGAAATTGATTCAGAGTGCACATGGGAACTTTGAGAAAGCGTCCTACTACTTTGATGAAAGTGTGGAGATGTACAAGTTGATGTTGCCTCAAGACAAATTTGTACCTCAGAGCTTTTGGAAAGAGTTCAATGAAACCCAGCAGTTACAAGTGAAAGCACTGCTCAAAGCACTGGGAATGAATCATGTTGTGTCAAAGGAGGAGATAATCGATTTTGCATACAAAATAGAAAGGGAGGCAAAGGGCCAATTTGAACTTAAGGAGCTGAAACGGAAGTCATTAAAACTGTTGCAAACAGCCTTGACACAAGAGAGCAAAAATGAGGAACAAAAAAAGCAGTTGATGGAGAAAATTGCTGACATCAAATTCATTTTTCCTAAAGCAACTGGTAAAGAACTGTGTGCCTATCATCAGCCACTTGCAGCTGCGAGGACTGCTGTTGCAATCAGAGGATCTTTAATTGAAAGTGATGAAGTGAACAGAGATCAACATCTGATTTGGACTTCAATGCCAATAATAGATTTACCAGGCTACTGGTCAAAGAAGGAAAAAATGCTAATGGTGACTCATGGAGCCCTTGAAAAGCCACCTGGCCCATTCGTCACCACAAACATCAGCAACATCTGCCAAGTACCATGCCAAACTAATGACTTGATAAAAACACGTGCTGAAGTGTTTCGTCTTTCATATGCCTATCTACAAACAAATAATTTTGATAGCGATTCACTGACTGGCCTCCCTGTTGTGCTGGTTGAAAACGACTCAAAACTGGTGAAAACTGAAGAGACCTCTCTTGGACTCCTCAATGAACTGGAATTCAGGCCCTATTTGTACAAAATTCCTGGGAAGGACGTCTGCTATGCAGAGTTCTTCAAAAAGATTGGTGTTAATGAGGAGCCAACAGCACTGCAGTATTGCAATGTCCTTGAAGCAATTTACACTGAGTCCTGTGATAAACAAACTCTCAATGGAAACCAGCTAATAGCTACCAAACATGCAGTGAAGCGACTGTTTCAGCTAATTCAAAATCAAGGGAGCCAATCAGTCCTTAAACTACCAAAGGTTTTACACCTTCCTTCAAAAGATGGCAAGTTGTACCCCTCAAACATGCTCTATTTCAATGACACAGTGTTCCAGGCAAACAGATTAGAAAGAGCATTGGTGAACCATATACACCTCCTCGAAAACCTCAATATTACTGACCAATGTGGTACTTATGAACTTCAACAACTGTTGCAGTTGCTACCAAGGGATAATCAGCCCAAAATGCTCTCTCGATATACTGAAGAGAAGGTGGTGGATTCACACATGCCACTTTGCGAGTATGGAGCCAGCTGTTATTTTAGTGGATTGTTTGAGAGGCATCTCTCCTCAATACACTTCAGACATGGACTTATCTGCCTCATCAGAGCGCAGTCAGGGGGGAAAATTACACAAGAAGATGCAACTAACATGTGTCAGCAGATGTTTGGCAGCATTTGGATGGTCTGCTGCAAAAGCCTTGAAACAGAGCTTTGGTTTGATCAACAACCTCTAAATGACACCAAGGCTGAAACAGACGTCAATGTCGAAAAGAAACAACAAGGTTGCATTTTCTACTTGAAACACAGTGACAGTATGGCTCATAAAGTGATTAATAAAGTCAACCTGACACTGACTAAAGAGATCAATGCTCTATTAGATAATAACCTTCCCTCATTCCACCTACCAGTTCTTGGACAGCTACTTATGTGTGACTCAATGCAGGAGGTTCAGAAAATACTGTCTGAGAACGGAATTCGTGACAGTGCTGAAACTCAGAACCGCCTTTTCTGTCCACCCACCCCTGGGACAGCTATCCCTGACGAATGGAAGGATTCCCTAGATATGAGCTTCATCAATAACTTTGAAGAAGGGGAATATGTTGGCTATACTGACTCTGCTGCAGAGTTCATTTATGCCGTTATTGTCAAACAGCTGCCAGGGCCTGCTGATGGACAATATTCACGCAGATACAAAATACAGATTGGGAAAGATGAGGTTATTGAAGTCGGCTCCCTCGATTTATATCAGTTTAAACGAGTGAAGAAGCCAAAACAGGAGAAGCAGTCAACTTGCATGGAACTAGAGCCATTAGGGCAAGTGCACTCCGTGCCACATACTTCACAACCATCATCTTCAAGTAGCTCATATACAAGGCCGGTGCCCACAACACTTGAAGAAGCCAAAAAGGAAATTGATGAATGTTTGGCAGAGATCTGGACTCTTTCTGAGGAGGACAGGGGAAAGGCCATTAAACGTATGTACCTGAAATGGCATCCGGACAAAAACCCAGACTATGAACAGCTTGCCACTGAAGCATTCAAGTACTTGCAGAACAGAATTGATGAGCTGATGACAGGCAAAACGTCAAACTCTTCTCATACACGGCAGAACACAAATTTCAGAGACTTCTATGAGCAGTGGAATCAGGAAGCCAGGCGCCACAGACGTGGTCGAGAGAGGTTCAATAGAGACTACCATTCATTCAATTATAACTTTTGGACACATCATGACAATGTCCCAAGACCAAACAGAGAGGAGGCTCAGCGCTGGTGTAGACAGGCTCGCTGTGACCTCACAGCCGCTCACAAAGACACTGGCGGTGGGAGCACGGAGTGGTGTCTGTTCAAAGTCCATCAAGCTGTGGAAAAGGCTCTCATTGCTGCAGAGTACAAAAGAACAGGTCAACAGGTCAACAAAAACTCCTCCGTTACACAACTTGCGGAAAGAATATCCCGCTACAGAGCTCAGTTCATTACATTTCCCCAGGTTGTAAAAGAACTACAGTTACTGGGAGTCGATGCCAAGAAGACTCAGTATCCAAGTTGTCACCCTCCTCCCCTCATTCCCAATGGGCAGTTCAAACCAGAGAATGAAACTCGAGCACTGGAGCTGGCATCAGATATTCTCTGCAAAATAGAGGCATATGTCAATTAAGAATTCAAAGTGGCAGGCTAACGTGTTAGTTGAGTTTAAAAGGATCCCTGGCTAATATGACAAATATGCCTTAACACCTTAAATATGTTATTTCTTCTAGAAATAGCTAATCTTTCACTCAATAGGGGAAATGCCTGTCGCAAGTTGATGATGTCATAAATGTGTGATCTGTCTATCCCTATGGAATTCATGGCATGCATGTGCAAATAGAAAAAAAGACAAACATTTGAAATATTGATTTGATGCTCATATTAACCATAGGAAGTATTACGTTTTGTTGTTTTTGCACATGCATTCTATAAATTACATAGGGAAAGATCACACTTGGTTTTATGACATCATCAACTTGCGACGGGCATCTCCCCTATTGATGAAAGATTCGCTATTTCTAGAAGAAATAAAATATTTAAGGTGTTTTTAATTTTACATTTTAGTTATAGAGGACAATTATAATGTATTAAGGCATATTTGTCATATTAGCCAGGGATCCCTTTAAGAAGATACTGTTAAAATAGTTGTCAACCATACATATTGTGATCACTTTGTAAACAAAATAAATACTTAGAAGGACAAATAATTTAGATTTTTCTTTAAGATGAATATGAAAACATTTACCATTGAGAACATGACATAAAATTGCATGCTTTGCATGCAAGTTTTGATGGAATTTTACTAAATAAATTTAAACCATCTACGTATATCTTTTGTCTGTTTTATTTTGTTGTGATGAGTTCTGATTTCTTGTGTATCAGAACATAAGAGCAGAGGGTGACATGGTTAGTCATTAGTAAAGTTGCACTTTAAAAATGTAAAATGTTCTTTCTTCAGTAATTTGTATAATACGAACAGTATGGAGGAAGCAGTATATGAATGACCTTTCAAGGGCTGCACCCACTATGAATACTTACTGTAGAATAGAATACTGTGCCTGCCTGAAATCACGTCTCCAATTTGTTATAGTCACAAAAGAACAAATACAAATAGAGTTAAATATTATGAATTAAAACAAACAATCAAAAACAAACACCTAAATCTGATGTAATGTATATTACACGTCATTAAAGAAACATAAGTGTGTATTAATTAGAGGTCTGTTTGAATAGACATTATTGTCTGTCAGCAAGGACCTTTGTTGGCTGAAGTGTGAAATGTGTTTTTTTTTTTTTTTGCGCAAAAATATTGTCCATCTAACTATTACCGGTCTAGTATGCATAAATCCATGAAACCACCTGCTGACCAGCTGTCAGCATTGAGCATTTTCACATACACCTGCCTGACAGCTGGTCAGCAGGTGGTTTGATGAATGAATAGACAATATTTTGGGCCAGTAAAACAATAGAAAACAATAGACCACATTTCCCACCCCACCTTAGCGTCAGGTCATTATCTTAGCTCACATACAGACAGCTTAACTGATGTGTAGACAGTGAAGTTCAATTCATGCAAAACACAGGCATTAACTAATAAACTACTCCATAGACGACTTGCAGTGGAGACCAACAGTTCCAAGTTAAAAGCATTGTATTTTTTATTTATTCATTAAGAAATAATTTAATCTAAGAAAGACAGCTAATCATATACAGTATCAGACAAGTGTATCATTCCATGTGTTAAACAAAAATGCTGTGAAGAAGGTGAGATCTCAACAGTCACCAGAATATAAGTCTTCTTGTTTTAGGGGCGTGTGTGAGCTTTGTCTCATTTTGGAACTGGCCTGTTCCCAGTGTTTGTACAATACAAAATGTTTACAGGGCTCATAATGTTTCTTGCTCCTCCATCGTCTCCATGAGTAACTCTTCCAAAGTCTAGTTAGTAAGGGGAGGGGTTCATATTAACCTTATTCAGTCTTTGTCCTACTGTATATCTTCTGATGAACCTGCCTCACATGTCCACTATTAACAACTTAAACAAAACATGTACACACTTAGAGTAGGCTAAAGCTGCCTGTTTCCAAAGTGGTGTGCACATATAAAAGGAAGGACCATACTGTGATCTTTAACATACTTAACATATGAGGAGGGGGAGAAGGTACACATAAAATATGGAGTGTTCATTTAAACAGGTTAACGTGCCAGACTTAAAGGAGCTATGGCACAGGGGAGGGTGATCACTGGCACACTGGCAGAGGTGTGAGAGAGAGGATTTATATTTTAAAATCAAATAATGTTTTAAATGTGTTCAATTGAATGAAGTCGCCTAAATTGCAGTAAATTACATCCTTCACATAAACCCACCTATCTCCCTGACTCCCTCCCCAGTCAAAGTTCAGATTTGAATGGATGTAGAATTATGTGAAGGATGTAATTTACTGCAAATTAGGCGACTTCATTCAATTGAACACATTTAAAACAATATTTGATTTTAAAATATAAATCCTCTCTCACACCTCTGCCAGTGTGCCAGTGATCACAATCCCCTGTGCCAATGTTGGCACCCGTGCCTAAGGTTGCCTACCCCTGTACTATAACCATCAGCTTGGCTATCAGCCTTCCTGGTTTCAAAGTTATACAATCTGTTCTTCATACAAAACCCACCGTAGTGTAAGCCCCAGTCCTCAAATGTTATAAGCCACGATCCAGCTGGTCGGCCAGGAAGCCGTCCCTCAGGTGCATGCGTTGATTCTCGCCCCGCGAGTTGATGGGGATGACCACCACGACCACCCCCACGATGAGGTAATGCTCCTCCAGCACCACGTTGGTGACCAGGGACACCAGGTCCAGAGCCTCCTGCTCTGAGCCCTCCAGCTCCACCACCACCACCAGCAGGTTGGTCCACGTGAACACAGCACTGGACCCAGGGGGAGATGGGGGGACACATGAGGGGAGGGGGAAGAGGAAAGGGGGGGTATCAAGGTAGAACACAGAAGGGGAAGGGATGGAGAAAGAAGAGGAAGTTTAGAACAGGATGGCGATGCTCTGCACTGTCTGCCGTAGGTTGATCAAACCAATGCATGTCTGACATTTTGCAGCTTCATTCAAATAGGTGGCAGTAGGCTCTTACATAGAAAAATATAGATTTTATCAGGGTCAAGTTCAGATTCCAGGGCCCACACATGGGCAACATGTGGCTCAGGGGCCACACCTGGCCCTTTGACCATCTCTTTACGTCCTGCCAAGTAGTAGTCTACTACTCCCCCCCCCCCCCCCCCACCACCACCACACCCCACCCAAAGAAAAAAAATATATATATTAAAAAAATCTACATTCTAAAAAGCTGCCATGTGTTAGTGGTTTTGAGACAAATTATTTTCACTCCAATTCATAGTAATTAATATTTACCATTTGAGTCCTATACCTGCATTCCTCCATATGTACTCAAATGTTTTGATTATAATGTGAAACAGTCTATGAGTCCATATTTATAACATCAAGTAATGTGTGTTATCAGTGACCTTATGGAGTGGTGCATATCAGATAAGATACTGTCTGTATGAATGTGTCTAGGCTCATTTATTTCATAACCAGAGTAACCCCAGAGTGATACAGTAGGCATTTCTACCAAATTCATGCAGTTTAAATTAAAATAAGTGTTCAATTAAATTGTACCCTTCAATCACTTTATCAAAGTCAATATGCTATTCAAAATAAATGCATTTTAGCATATTCTACTTATGTTACACTTACGACCAACTATTGTCTTGTCTGTATTATGCTGCTACGATTTGAGCAGCCTAGGCTAGGCCTAGTAAATCCAAACGAAAATACGGGTTGTATAATAAGGGTTGTACCATTCACAACATGCAGTTTGAATGTGAATGTTCACAGAAGTAGCCTAGAAATAAATATCACGGTACAGTGATTCAGGGATGGCTACTACAGCATCAGTTCTTTCCCTGCAAACCTGCCCCTCTACATATATTCGTGCAGCAGTCTTTTTAAAGGATACAGCATCATCTAGTGGCGGAATAACGGTGCAAGCAAGTCGTGCATAATGGAATGCTGTTCGAATGCACAAGAACCACTTTATCTAGGGAATTTCATAAGAAACGATACAGATACCTAAAATTATGCATCTAAACCACAATGAATCAACATTAGGCCTACTTAAGTTTCGTTTCATTGTGCTGTTGCAACACGTGTTAAGTTCTGTTTCTTGATTAACTATAAACATGTTCCTTTTCTTTAAAACACAGAGTGCGATATGATGACTGCAACCTGACTCATGACTGATCATAATGTACCCTTATTTGATTAGATAATATCTGTTTGAGATAATCTTGTGTCAGCAGTTTAAGCAGAAATATGAAAATAGTTTGAGACTGTACTAGCCTATATAAAAAAATGTAATACATTTTTGGGGTACATTTGGAATAGGCTAGGCCTGCCTTTACATGTATTTATTTAGGCCTACTTGATAGGAGGAGGACATACAACAATTATTATTTTGTGCACATAAAAAAACTGCATTTTTGATATGTCTACTTATGTTGTCCTGCACCAAGTATCTGGTCGCAAACATTCAAATAGGCAACTGTTTGTTCATAACTGAATTTATTTTTGACTTCATTTTGGTATTTTTCAAAGTTCAACATCAAAATTCGAGACTTTCAGGTTCAAATCTTATTTTTTTCACCTCACCTTTTATTTTTTCAATTACACTGCTTTTGGTAGACAATCAAAACCATATAGCTGGTCCAGCTGGCTTAATTGACTTCAATGCATTCCATCCAGAGCTACTCTGATTCCATCGAACTTCCGCGCTTCCAACTCAAGGCTATTGGTCCTGTCTCTCTAGTCCCCGCCTTGTAATTGTTACCTCCTTGTCACCAGCTGTGTGACCTGTTTTCCCAAGCCCAGAGCCTACCTGCGTGAGGCTGCGTCTAGTTAGTTCCCTGACCTCTCTCTTTGGCCACATGTTATGTTTGACAGTCTGAAACTATGTTATGATGTGAGTACCTGTAACACAACATGTGCCTGCGTAAATTTAGTGTTTGGGCAGAGAGCTGTAAACTAGAATTAAGAGTTGATGTTCGGCTGAGAACCTGCAAATGGATTGGCGATTTCTGTGTGACTATGGCATTGCCCCTTTACTGTTCAAGTTGATAAAAAAAAAACGAAACTTGAGATGAAATCTCATAAAAATAATAATGAAAGAAAGTTTATTAGCGTAATGTAGGCTGAGTTAAGTTACAAGGAATAGGTAATAATAAGTTGTGTTTTTGTTTCATGATCCTATCCAGGAAGGATGAACGGAAGTAAAACTCGGTGAGTATTGTTCTTTTTATCTTCAGAAGCATTACATGTGTTTATGGATGATATATAGCAGCAAATAAAGTAAGGTGTATGCTATCTAAGCTAGCTGCAAATTGCAACACTAGATTTTATTTTAATCGGATGAATCTAGGGTTGCAATACCTCCCATAGGCAGCCAATGCATCAAAACAGTTTTTTGCTATCTGATTGTATTAAACGGCGTCAAACTCACCAATATTGGGGCTGTATGGAAAGCTTGGAGTTTTTTTGATTGAAGAATTTATTAGAAGTTTGCAATAGAAAAAAAAAAGTACAGTTTCATGACAGTACAAATCACTGGTACAAGGTCAACTAAAAGGAGATCCTAGAAAGCCGAGGCTTATTTACACAGGAACCACACTTTAAGTATCTCATATAACATTGAAAGACAGACGGATAGAACATACTTTATCTAGGATAATATCAGTTTCAAAAGCATAACATCAAATACAAAGGCAGAAAAGAAAGAAAAAAGGGGGGGGAGGGCATGGGGGCTTAGTCTATTTACAAGTCACGGGTAGCAGCTGTCTGAAGGTGACTTTTCATACCAATTTTGAAGGAGGCTAGGGATTTGCTCTCCTTTAAGGCTTGTGGAAGGGCGTTCCACATGTTGATGGTATAGCAGGAGAACGAGTTAGCGCCTTGTTTAGTGTTAAATCTACGTTGATGATGATTAGTGGAGCTGCCTCTGGTGTTGTGATCGTGAACATCCTTGACCTTTAAGAAGTAGTTTGCCAGGTACATGGGTATCTTGGAGGTGTAGTGAATCTTGTACACCAGGCCCATCGCAAGATGCTGTACTCTGTCAGCTACTTTGATCCACCCCACGCTTTCGTGGTGATGATCGGTAAGGTGGGTCAGAGGTGGAAGACCAAGCACAACCCTAATTAGTTTGTTCTGGGCTGTTTGGAGCTTTAACTTTAAGGCAGCTGGGGCGTCGCGATACCAGACAAGGACTCCGTAATCAATGAGGGGACCAATAAAAATGTTTTCAAGTGCTGGAGTTTGGAAGCGCTTGTGGGAAGTCATTCAGCGGTCCTGTGTACCAGCTGGTTCTAAATGTCACATAATGCCGGAGGCAGCGGGACGTTGCGTTATAGAAGACGAGCGCTTCCGAAGTTCAACACAAAATAAACCATGTCTGCTCGGATTTCTTGACAGAAAATAAATCATAACATGTTTTACGGTGGATTTTTCTGAAACAAACACTTTGCAGATAGAAAGAGGATTATGCAAGCTTTCCATAGAGCCGCAATATTCGTTTTGACGTTGTTTAATACAATCGGAGCAAAAAAACTGTTTTGATGCATTGGCTGCCTATGGGAGGTTTTGCAACTAGATTCATCCGATTAAAATAAAATCTAGTGTTGCAATTTGCGGCTATATCTAAGCATCAGCTGACAAACTTTGCATCATGTCTGGAGTCTTAAGCATAATTAAGCAATAGGCAGATGATCCACTAAACAAATTAACCATTTAACCCATACAGTGCCAGCTTTAAAAATCTTACCTTTTTCTCTGCCACCAAAGGCTTATAAAAAGAAATAGGGTGCTTTCAAACAAAGAAATCTGCTTGGAAATCCGTTCAGGCATTCAGGAGATGGAAGGCATAATGTGTTCTTCATATTATGTAAACAAACATGGCTGCCATGTTTGAAAGATGGAGTTGTTCTGGGGGTCAAACATGCATTTTACGATCACACCGAAAGTAGTAGTAGGAAGAGTAACCGGTAAAGTCGCCGGAAAGAAACTCTCAGAGATTTTTATTTTTTTTATTTTGTTTTGGTTTTAACCGTTTGGTATTTGTTTTAACCGTTTAGGCATAGTTTACAGGGGTATATAAGGATATTAAGGATCTCAATGGAAAATAACAAATAAGCATTAGTTGACGTTGTATCAGTGTCATCATGAAACTGTACTTTTCCTATCCAATACCTAATCAATCAATCAATCAAAAGGCATAAACCATCAGCCCAGGCGAGTTTCTTTCCGCAGACTCTGTTGATGTCCAGTTGTGCAATACCCGTTGTATCAGTCTGTGATGTCAGTACTATGACGTCAGAGTATGACGTCAGCTTGCAGACAGAGCCATGGTGGCGACACTGTATTATCAATGAGCAATCAGCATGCACACAGACAGCGGACATCTCCAAATTTTGGCATTGTTTCAGCATGCGGCTGTTACCATGGTGGCCACACTGTTAAGTATCAGTGATGTCAGCATGCTGTTTGCTAAATTAATAGTTAGATGACTCCAAAAGTGTTGTTATTTGAATAATTATCAGTAATTTCTAGCAGTAATAATAGTCATTTGCAATAGTAATGTCTTGCCTATATATTTATATCATTCTGAATGCTAATTTACTGTAGATCTGTCATTGAAGCTCCATTAGATTGGTTTATTTGAAATAAATTAAGCTCAATGTAACGATGTGACATATACACTGCATTGTTTTTCATTTTAATGTGTAATCTGTTCTCTGTTTAGAAATTCATTTGGTGCAACAGCTCCTCCATTCATTGACTACCTGAAAGATATTCTACGCAGATATCCTGATGGTGGACAAATTTTGAAGGTGGGACCGGTCACATTCTGCTACAGCTGTATTACTATGCTGCCATGACGTCACTCTGACTCAGACATAACCATAAACAAACTGTGACTTAGACACAATAATAAAGAAATCGGTCAGACATAACAGTCGGATCAGCGGTGTGACGTAGGTGTGATGGCTGCGTAGCGGACCGAACCTCTGATCTAAAATACTTACGAATTACATGTTTTTAAATGACTAGTGTATTTTGTGTTGTATCTTTATCTGGCCATTCTAAGTTTTAGTATTGGTCATCTCAGTACAACACAGCAAAACATTAAATAACATTGTTTGAGATATTGACTGCCCTACTACCCATCGTCAGAAAGTACCAAATATCAGTGTTTACTGTGAATGGTCACTCAATGGTACATCATGTCATTTGCAATGGTCTGAACAGGAGCTGATCCAAAATGCTGATGATGCTAAAGCATCTGAAGTTATTTTCATCCATGATGAGAGGAGCTACGGTACAGAGACCCTTTGGACTGATGACCTGGGGAAATACCAAGGTATGTGTGGCTTTCTGAGAGTTATTTTTATTGTCAAACATGTCAAAGCTTTGTCATTTTTGTTAGTTATCCAAAAAATATCAGCTAGAAATTAACCATAAGTGATAACTTGTTATCTAAATTTCTTGAAGGCCCTGCTCTCTATGCCTACAACAATGCTGTATTCGCTGCTGAAGACTGGGAAGGCATTCAGAATACAGGAAGGAGTGTCAAGCGCAACGATCCAAACAAAGTTGGGAGGTTTGGGATCGGCTTCAACTCTGTTTATCACATAACAGGTAAAACAATGCTCCTCCGAGTACATGGCCCTGCAACCTCCAAATCACACTTCAAAACTAGATAGTCGCAAAACATGACTCATCTGTATGGGGCGGCATAGCTCAGGGGTAGAGAAACCGTTATTAGAGCACTAAGGGTTGCCGAAGGGTTCCCAGTTCGAATCCGGGCTCCCCCTGAGTTAATGTCGAAGGGTCCTTGAGCAAGACTCTGAACCCCTAATTGCCCCCGGTGAGTATGTTGGTGCCTTGCATGGTTTCCTCCGCCACCGGTGTATGAATGTGAGTGTGAATGGGTGAATGTAATGCACAATCTATGTAAAGCGCCTTGGATAAAAGTGCTATATAAATGCACCATTTACCATTTAGTTTGAAAACAACTTTAAAGGTGGTTTAAGTTGTAATTTATATATATAACTCAGCACAAAAAGAAAGGAAACTTGACTTTGGTCCATTGTATCTCCCCTTTAATAATACCAAATTTTATTGTGTTTTATATCATTTCTATCGTTGATTTGTCACCTTTACAACGAGGTACAGCTTGTAAGCATCGGGCATTCGAGGCATGAGCTACACAGCCAAACGTTTGGGTAGCGCCGACCAAGGATCTGGCATTCATGGAATGAGCAACACAGGCAAACACCAAAAGAACACGGCTAGTTCCATTCCTTGATTCTGATTGGCTGGTTGCTCACACACCTTGAATCAGTTTATATCAAACCCAGGTGCGTTATTTCTTTCCACAGTGTTCCACAGTGCACCAATTATCTGCACCTGTGTCGTTTCTGCTGCCTGGCCGGGAATTACTTTCTTGCAGAGCAGACCTTATAGTCAGTGTTGTACCCGAACGCGTTCAAAGAACGATCGTTCATGAACACGTTCATATTTTGGGCGAACGTGAACTGAACGTAATTGTTTTCGCTTGATGAAAGATCTTGTCGAACGCGGTCATTCTGACGCCCGTGAACGACGTTCGTCGGCGTTCGTCGGCCGTTCATGCGGCGGTCCGCGCCTCCGCGGTCGTCTGTCCTCTCCTCTCTCTTTTCATTCACATGCTCCAATAGCACGCACTGTGTGCCCATTCACTGAGCTGAAGTGTATTCTCTCGGTGGAACACTGTCTTACGGACTAGTATAGCGCTGCCCCTAAGCTCCCCATCCCCCCTCCCCTTTCTACACACAACACTTCAGTTCAGTCTGCACTCTGAGCAGTGAGGGAGAGAGGGAGAATCTGCCGTCTCTAAGTGAAGCTGTTAAAACAGGATTTAGATCACTCACTGGAATAATAACTGATCATCATACAGTACATCTTATAATATAGTCTAGCCTACTTCTACCTCTGTTCCTGAAATCCGCGATGTTGTTAGGGTGCTGGGTGCTCCAACTTTCTTGGATCAGATGACAGACTGCACGCACGGTAACACTGCCAGGCATAACGATCGACTCGATCGCCTCATTGAAAATGCGCATTTGACACAGATTTGACCACAGGCAATTAACAGCTCAACATTAATAGCAGCTGTTACAAACGCTCGTTTTCTCTGTCTTGTGCACGTGTGTCAACTGTTAAATCTGTAACCAAGATGTCAAATAATTCCGTGTTATAGTGCAGTGGTTCTCAACCTGTGGGTTGGGACCCCTAGGGGGATCCCCAATTTTATTTTTTGGGGGGTCCCTGACTCCCCAGTTGTTAAGCTTAATGTTAACATTGTTTTCTCACTCAACAATAAACAGATCAACATACAGTATAGGTGTGGCATCTGCACATTTCTAAAGCACATGTTCACAAGCATGTAGATCGGCTATTTTCACAATCAAACAGTCAAACTAATGTAATGCCAACTCCTATAATTCCAAGTGCTTGTCAGGGTGGGGGGTCCCCAGTTCATATGATTATTTTGGGGGTTGCATCCTGAAAAGGTTGAGAACCACTGTAGTAGTGCAGGTAGGGCCTACTCAGTAGATTCTCTCCACCTTATTTTAAATGACTTGTAAGTTCCACTTCTCAAAGGGGCAACTTTATTTGTCAACCTGAATGGCAAGCCTAATATTATTGTGTTCATGTCTTACTTTATTTAATTCATATTTCTTCAAGACGTCGTGTGTAGGCCAGTGTTTTAGACATAGCCTTAGGCCTATTGTATAGATTGCTACACAATAAATGGTAAGGTAAAAAAAAAAAAAACATAAATAAAAAAAATACATAAATATATATATTTTTTTGTTTGAAGAATTATGGTTAAAAAAAGAACGAAAAAGAACTAAGTTAGTTCATTTTGGGGAACCATGAACTTTAGTTCAAAATATAGAATCATGAACTAGAAATGAACTAGTTCCTTTTAGAAGTTCTGAACTTGAACTTGAACTAGTTCGTTTTTAAAGTGAACTTTCCCAACACTGCTTATAGTGTATTATTAGTGAAATAGAACAGTTTTAATTGGTACATGTCTAGAAAAGCAATAAGCCACGCGAGGCTTGTGGTTACCGGGGGAGTATACACCGGCTGAGAGGGTTGGAAACACTCGGCTGCGCCTCGTGTTTCCCAACGCCTCTCAGCCGGTGTATACTACCCCGGTAACCACTCGCAGCTTGTGGCTTATTGCTTTAGTATTCCAGGCCTGCCAGGCCATTTTCTTTTGGAGGTACACTACCCACACGTTTGGCTGTGTTGCTCATCCTTAATTATGCCAAATGGTATTGTGTTTGATATCATTGTTGTCGTTGATTTGTCACCTTTACAACAAGGTACAGCTTGTAAGGATCTGGCATTCGTGGAATGTGCAACACAACCAAACGTGTGGGTAGCGTCCCTCCAAAAATTGTCAAAATGGCATGTTTAACCCCCATACCAACCCATTCTTTCAAACATGGCAGCCATGTTTGTTTATATCTGAAGAATACATAATGGCCCATAAATCATGAATGCCTGAACGGATTTCCAAGCGGATTTTTTTGTTTGAAAGCTGTGAACGGCATCTACACACGTGGTGCATCATCTAGGCATGGGCGTGCACTTTTTACACAATTGCACAATTACATGGAAGTCTATGGTAACCATGGCAACGCGAGACATTGAAGAGAAAAAATCATTGCAACATAAGTGTTAAGATTGAAAACAGCGCAGTAAAATAATTTGGTCCCAATAATGTTGCAGCCATGATACTCATATACTGTATCTGTAGTTTCCTTTTAAATGAAAAAAGGTGACGGATACCTTTTATTACAACATTCTGCTAAAATGATGCAATATCAAAATATATATCTTTGTCAATATCTTTTAGATTTAGCATACCTTATTTATGTGTTTCCAGATGTTCCATGTATATTCAGTGCAGGACACATCGGCTTGCTAGACCCCCAAGAGAAGCTACTTGGAAAAGAAAGTGGAGGCATTCGATGGTCTTTGACTGATGCAGAAGACCAGGAAACATTAAGGACCTTACGTGACCAATTCCACCCCCTTCAAGACATCATTCCTCTTGTTAGCAAGCAGACATGGGAAAACATTATCACAGCAGACCAGCACTTTAATGGGACACTTTTCAGATTCCCCTTGCGCAATGAATCATCAGAGATTTCTGATAATGTGTACGACACCAATAGAGTCGCTCAGCTTTTTGACAGCTTCCTTTCAGATGCAGACTTGAGCCCACTCTTTCTGAGAAATGTTACATCTGTGTCCTTGATCCATGTCAAGCCAGACAACTCTGTTAAAATCAAAGTTAGAGTGACCTGCTCGCACGCCACAGATGTTGTTTTGGAGTCAGATGATTTAGCCATCCAGAGCTCAACAAGCTTCAAATACATAAGCTTTTCTTCAGAAGACCGCAAAGAGACAAAGAAGTGGCTCATCACGTCTTGTTGCATGAAAGAAGGCCACATTGCCAAGCTTGATACATTAGCAAAAAAGTTGTGCTTTCGTCCTCAAGTTGACTTGGCATTTCTTTGTGGTCAGCAGAGCCCCTCTACTGACAGTAGGCTGAGCTGCTTTCTGCCCCTACCTAACAATGAAGCCAACAAGACTGGACTCCCAGTTTATGTGAACGCATGCTTTGGCCTCACAGACAACAGAAGGCACATCAAGTGGCAGGAGGAAGACCAGAAGTATGATGAAGCTGCTCAGTGGAATGAATTGCTGGTAAAAGATGTTCTCCCACATGCATACCTCAGGATCCTCCAAGATGCTGTCAAACTATCCAAAGACAAGGCACTCGCTGTGTCCTCTGTATATGATCTTTGGCCAGACGTCGGCCAGATGCAGCACAAAGACAAATGGCACGAAATTGCATTGGATGTCCTTCAACATCTATTCAGGCAGAATGTAGCTGTCCTCTCTCTTGCAGCAGATGAAAGAAAGTTTGTCACTTTTTCAGAAGCTTTGCTCCCCTGCAGTCATTCAACAAGCACTGAAATAGTGTCCGCCATTAAGAGGATTCTGGTTTCTTACGGAGAAAATCTTGTCACATTACCAGACTGTGTTGCAAGAGCTATCAAAGATGTCTATCAACTCCATATTCCCTTGAGGCATGTGACACCATCATTCCTACGGGCGGTTCTCCACAGAAATAGTATGGATCAAATCTCCAAAGAGGACAAGCTCTTGCTTCTGGAATACATTTTGAGTGATGGACAGTACAGAGAACTTCAGGGCCTTCAGATCCTTCCACTCAGTGATGGGACTTTCAGATCTTTCACAGATAACGAAGAGGACATTGCTTTCATAGATGGCAATGAATTTCCAAGGTAAGTCATTTTTTAAATGATGTACAATGCTAGACTATAAACAATTCACCAAGTTAATTTAAAAATGCAATATAATACATTAGTCAGTTAGTAGAACGCTTTTTTAAAATCATTATGAATTCTTGCTCTACAGAACCCTGCTGCCAGGCTGCAAAAATCTCTTTGTTCCCAGTGATCTGAGGAGACCTTGCCTTGCTCACCTTAGAGACCTAGCCACAAAACGTAAGGATGTTATTTTGTACAATTAAATATTATTCCATATATTTATATTTACAACACACAACACACACACACACACACACACACACACACACACACACACACACACACACACTCACGCACTATATAAATATATTGTACAGTATGTAGTAGTAATGTATTTATGTATCTACTTTTTCCAGATCTGTTCAAGATATTCAACATCAATGCAGATAATATGGCTGAATATGCAAAGAGGTATTTGCCAAAGGATTGGGTACAGACAGACGCAAAGCACGATACCTGGGAGATTAGCAATAGCCAGCATCCACCCTTAGGATGGCTCCAAGAATTCTGGATGTTCCTCAACACTCATGTCCGTGATCTAAGTCGTTTCACTGGTATGCCATTAATACCCATAAAATCCAGAGATGACAGCCAGCATGCTGTTCTAGTTGCAGGATTACAACAGAACTCAACTCAAATTTTTCAGAAAACCAAACAAACCAGCTTGCCAGAGCAAATTGTTCAAATTGTGAAAAAGGTTGGCGGAACAGTTGTGGAGGACAATGACTGGCTGAAGCACGAGGACCTTGACACTTATGTGTTGAACCCATCTCCAAGGAGTGTCATGAGACTTTTTGTGAACTTAGATTGTCAGCATGTCATCAACAAAATCAAGACCTTCTCACACAGAGAAAGGGAAGAACTTAAAGATTATCTCTCTGGTTTGGATTCTCTTTCAGAGACCGAGAGAAATGTCATGTCAAAGTTGCCTCTTTTCCAAACCATGGATGGAACATGTGTTGCCATCCAGTCAAAGAAAGCTGTACTTTTAAGTTCAAGTCCAAAAATACCAACTGAACTCCCTATGCCTGATACAGTTGTGCAGTGTGCTACTGAGGCTGATCGCAGACTACTTCAACTGCTCAACACGGTACTCTTGGATACAGCTGAAGCAACTGGCCTCCTAATTGATGGAATTGAAAGGAGGAATCTGAGGAAAGAAGACTTAGTGAAAATCATGACTTGGATTCTAAAACATGGCAACATTCTTTTCTCTCAGAATGATGCTTTGAAAAAGCGATTGAGTGTGTTGAACTTCATTGAAATGAACGGAGAGCTGAAAAGCACCTCAAGCTTCTTTGATCCAAGAATTAAAGAATTCAAAGTTCTTTTTGGATCAGATTTCTTTCCTCCCTCTGTTTATACACAGACCCCACAGATGCTTGGGAGCTTAAAAGATCTTGGATTGCTGACTAAAATGACTGATGTCACTCCAAACCTCTTGTTGCAAGCTGCCACACAGATTGAAAAATTGCATTCACACTCTGAAAAGGAGGCTGTTCAAAAGTCTGAGACGCTTTTAAAACTGCTGAATACCAATGATTTGCTGGCCAGTTTCTCAAAAGAGCAGCTTGAACGTCTCTCTGTGTTAAAATGGATCCCATGTGTTAAACCAGGTGATGAGAATAAATTAAGTAAGGGCAAAGGAAAAGGCCTCTTCTGCCCAAATGAAGTGAGGCATTCAATGTATGAGGACATTGTTGGTCATGTAATGCCTCTGACAGGAGAGCTCTGTGAGAATGTTGGAACCAAACTTGGTCTCAAATGCGTACCCCCTCCAGAGAAGGTGAAAGCTAATTTGTCAGCATTGAGATCCATGACACAGACAATGAAGACTCCTGACACAGATACCAACTTCAAGAGGAAGCTGCACAGCATTTATAAACACATGCAAGATCACATTTCTGCATTCCAAAAAGTGATGAAAGATGACAAATGTTGGCTATGGACCCACAACAAGTTTGTTTCCCCTAAGGATCTTGTTCTTGACTACCCATCTAATCTAGATCTGAGCTCTTACATTAAGAAGGTGCCAGAAGAATTTCTACCATATAAGAGATTGTTGAGCAAGTTTGGACTAAGGACATGCCTTTCAGATGAGGAAATAATGGGTATACTTAATGATATCCAGCAAAGCATTGATGGAAGGAAAGATAAGTTTGCAAGTAAATCTGAGCTCAACGTCTCAATATCTATTCTTAACTGGGCATGGAGAGAGAAGACGTTTGTTAGTGGTGATATCCCAGTGCCCGTTGGGGCAGAGAGTGACCGATTTACCCTCAAACCAATGTCAAAAACAGTCTTCTGTGACATAAGCAGAGAAGGATTGCAGTCGCTTAACAAGAATGAAGAAGAATTTTATGTGATCCATGAGGAGATACCAAAAGCAACTGCTGAGTGGCTGAAGGTCCCACTTCTGAGTACCCTCATTCTTGGTCCAGAACAAGTGGGAATAGAACAATGTGGGCAGCATGAACCCATAACCACAAGAATTAAGAACATTCTTCATGAATATGATGAAGAAAGTGACATTTTCAAAGAGCTCATACAAAATGCTGAGGATGCCCGTGCAAAAGACTGCAAGTTCATGGTGGATTTCAGAGTGCACAATGCTCCTCCCGAAAGTCTGATCGACCCTGGCATGTCTGTTTGCCAAGGACCATGTCTTTGGGCATACAATAATGAGCTATTCTCAGAAGATGACTGGGGAAACATTGTCAGGGTAGGAGCAGCCTCAAAGGCCAACATGGTTGAGAAAATTGGGAAGTTTGGACTTGGATTTAACACTGTATATCACGTGACGGATGTTCCCTCTATCCTTAGTGGCAACCATCTTCTCATGCTTGATCCAAATGTCAACCACCTGAAGAAGCATATCAAAAACAAAACAAATCCTGGAATCAAGCTGGACCTCTCTAAACAGGGACTCTTGCATTGGTTTTCTGGTCAGTTCAGACCGTATGAACGCGTTTTCGATTGCAATTTCTCCAAAGAAAATACTACTAATCCATACCCAGGTACTCTGATCAAACTACCTTTCCGCACACTTGAAGAGGCTCTCACTTCTGATATCTCTAAAAAGGTGTATGACAAACAAAGTATTGTCACCTTCCAGCAACACCTAGCCAGGGACTCGCAAAATCACCTGCTGTTTCTGAAGAACCTCAGCACCATATCATTACAAACTATTGCAGACAATGCTCCAACCCCTCCAACAGAGGATGATATCAAAACAATTTTCACGGTTTCCAAAAAGGTTTTGAATAAGATGCCAATTCCCGATGAAACCCATACATTAAAGCAGCATGAAGCTGAGAGCAAACTGAAACTTGATGAAAAAAGTAAAGAAGTAATTGATTGCTGCACAGTCAGCATTGACGAAATAACCCAACATTGTGATGGCTCTAATGTCCAGGCCTGGCTTCTGTACAATTGCTTCGGGACAGAGCAGTCCTTACAAATGGCCCTTAAAGATGACAAGAAAGCCAAATTCTCTTTGCCTGTCGGGGGAATCGCTGTACCCTTGCACAATGATCCAAAAACAAAGAAATGGATCCCATCACAGACTGATCTAGTTGGACAGGCATTTTGCTCCCTCCCTCTTTCCATTCATACTGGCCTTCCAGTGAATATAAATGGAGCATTTGCTGTGACTTCCAATCGCAAAGGTTTATGGGAGACTGGAGTAAAACATCACTGGAACCAAGCTCTTCTTAAGGATCCTACAGCTACGGCATATATCACAGTACTTTTAACCCTGAAGAGTATGGCGGAAAATGAGGAGCTGCAAAGTTACCGTTATCACACCTTTTGGCCTGACAGTGAGAAAGTGAGTGATACTTTCAAGCCTCTGGTAGATGCCCTTTACTCTGCTATCATCCAGTACTCCAGCAAGCCCCTTCAGCTCTTCAATGATGGTAAACATTGGTGCTCAATTGACGAGGCTATATTTTTACACCAAAGCATTGAAGAGGACAAAAGAATTGGCAGGCTTGCTATGAAGGTATGTCAGAGCTATGTAAAGGCACCTAACCATGTTGTTCCTCTTCCACTCTGGGTGAGAAACAGCTTCAGACATGCTGGCTTGGAAAAGGCTCTACAAAGCAGAATGTGGAACTGGGAAACGTTTTACAAGGAAGTGGTTTTTAGCAACCTGAGTACCATGGACCCTGAGAGTAGAAATGCACTTGTGCTACATGCTATTGACCTCAACAGTGAGCCAATTGACAATCTACTTAAGTGTTTCCCATGCATTCCTACACAGAGTGGACAACTCCAGTATATCAAGAAGCTAGTGAATCCATCTGGGAAAGTAGCCTGCCTGTTTGATAATAAGGAAGGACGCTTGCTTGGAGGAAATGAAAGTGACTTTTGTTCCCCCAAAAGGATTCAGCGGCTCCTGGAATTGGGAATGCTTAATCACCAAATCCCATTGGAAGACATCCTAGACAGAGCTGACAAAATCACCAGTGTTTGGGGCAAAGACAAAAGCAATGCCTATGGACATCTGAGGTGCATCCTTGATGTTCTGAGGAGTTCCCATAAAGATGAAGGCTCTCCCATCTGGGATCTACTAAGGAATACAGCATTTATTCCAGCATTTCCTCCAAACAGTAAAAAAGACCAAATGGTGAAACTTTGGAAGCCTGTTGATGTTTTTAGTGACCAATGCCACTACCTTGTAAGCATGATACATCCTGTGGTCGATCATACAAATTTGAACCTGCACAGTGCTGATCCCGTCCTCAAACTTCTGGGAATTCGTCAAAGTTGTGACATGAGACCTGAGACGGTACTTCAACAGCTGCAAGAAGCTTGTAAGAAAACAAAATTCTTTGACAATTCCAAGTCTACACTTCACAAAATAGCGTATGAATGCTACAGGTTTCTGGATCAGTGGCTCTACAATTTGGGGGATTCCAAACTCATTTCAGAGACTGCACATTCCTTCCCATTTATTCTTATTGGGGACAAGTTTGAGCATGTCAAATCTGTGGCTGAAAATGCAGAATTTGAGGCAAAACCTTATCTCCATATGCTTCCAACAGTCTTCAGTGGCTTCACAACACTGTGGGAATGTGTGGGTGTTGAAAAGAAATTCACAGTTGATCAGTGTCTCACTGTACTCGAGACACTGCATACTCTCCATGGATCCAAACCCCTTCCAAAATCCGATCTCAAAATTTGCCTAACAATAAACACTGGATTGTTTGAAGCTAAGGAGAAGAATCTAAGTGACTGCTTCATGCCTAATAAACATGGTGTTTTACAACCTGCAAGCAAACTATATTTCAATGACAGCCCATGGATGCCAGTCAATTCAGCAGTCACTTTGTGCCATGAGAATATCCCACGTGTCATGGCTCGCTATTTTGGAATTAAGACAACCAGGCATCAAACTCTGCAAGATCATTTAGTGGAGAACTCACCCTTTGCTTTTGAGTTTGAACAGCAAGAGCAACTGACAGTCCGAATTAAAAACATCATTTCAGCGTATCCAGCCAAGAAGGATATCCTGAAAGAGCTCATCCAAAATGCAGATGATGCAGAGGCAACAGAAATCCATTTTGTTTGGGACAAAAGGCAGCATGGCACAAAGAAAACGTTTGGGAAGAAATGGAACCAGCTACAGGGCCCGGCACTATGTGTATACAACAACAAGGTGTTTTCTGATGCAGATCTGAAAGGCATTCAACAGCTAGGAGAAGGTGGGAAACATGACATTCCCGGGAAAACTGGAAAATATGGTCTTGGATTCAACTCTGTTTACCATTTGACTGATTGCCCTTCAATCATGACTGGGGATAAAGTTCTCTGCATTTCTGATCCAAATCAAAAATACACTGAAGGCTCGTCAGGAAAACCATCTGCTGGATGTGGTTACAAATTAGCAAAGGTTTTTAAGGAGATGTATGATGATGTCTACAAGTCATTTCTTCCAGACAAATTTCCACTTGGAGATGGCACTATGTTCAGACTGCCTCTTAGAACAGGTGTCATGGCAAATAACTCAAAAATATCGAACCAGGGAGTGACTGATCAGGATATGATTGAGTTGTCCAAAGCCCTGTCTGAAGATCCTGAAGGGTTGATCCTGTTTCTGAAAAACATCCGCAAAATACAATTCCATGAAATAAACGAACACTCGCAAGACCTCTGCACAACCTTCACAGTTGAAAAACATCTCTCAGAGCAGAGCAATAAAGAAAGATGTTCTTTTCAAAAGCATCTATGCACGGCACTGCAATCTGATGAAACGGCAACACCATGCAAAACTCTTTATGACGTCAACATTTCAGCCAGTGACAAAAGGAGGAGTAAATGGTTCATTGCAGAGCAGTTTGGCTCCTTCAAAAGCAGCACTGGAGAAGAGAGGAAACATTCAGACATTATACCCCAAGCAGCACTAGCTGCATGTGTGCATTCTAAGCCAGTCAGAACGGGAGACTTCGATGGAGGAGTCTTTTGTTCACTTCCTCTGCCAGGCAAAACTGGACTTCCAATACATGTCAATGGAAACTTTGAAGTTGATGCCTCCAGGAGGGGCCTTTGGAAAGTAGATGGCCAAAGTCTGAAAACTAATTGGAATGAGTCTTTAAAACAGGACGTTATAGCTCCGTTGTATGCAGATTTGATTCACTACCTCTGTCGTAGCATTGCTAATATGAAAGTCTCTTCCAAATGTGATGAGTATTCATCAACAGCGCTTGATAGGTCTTACTTGTGTTTTTTCCCAACGGTCTCTAAGGACATTTCCCAGGATTGGCATGATATGGTACAAGAGGTGTATCGATCAATACATGAGAAAGCGCTTGATGTCATTCCATTGTTGCGGCACTCAAAACGTAAAGTTGGATCTCAGTCAATTACAGAGTTCACTTTTGACTGGTGTACTGTCACAAAGACAGAACTGACTGATGCACCTTACTTGATAAACCCAAAGAGCACCCACATGAGTTCCATTTTGGAGGATCTTGGAATGAAGTTAGTTCCTTATTCCAGAAAAATGTCAGCAATTTGGCAAGGCTTCAATACTGCTGACATTGAATTGAACTCAGTCAGTCCTTCAACTGTGCAAAGGTTCCTTAGAGAGAAACCACTGAATGATGAAAACCAAACTAACAGTGGCTTACCTTTACCTATCTCCCACACTCTGATTAGAGATGAAAAAAGATGCTCCGAGCTGTTAAACTTCTGCTTGACAGATGTCAACGAAGAGAATTGCACTTCAATCGGTGGACTTCCGCTTCTTCTCACAAAAGATAAAGTTCTGAGGGTGTTCAATTGTACATCTCCCAAGCTGATATCAAGCTATGATGATCTGTTCTTTGGATACGAGGCAGATTTTGCAGATTATAACATCAATACGAACAAGATTCTAGAAGATGGTGGCTTTCTTCACAGTTTGACAATTCCCACATCAGTGAAGTATATAAAACCTTTACTTCAGCATCTCCTTCAAGATTGTGAAATTGATCCAATCTGTAACCTCCATGTCCCAAATGAGGCAATTCAGAAGTGGCTGAAAGAACTTTGGAGATTCTTCACAAGCCAAATCACATCATCACCACTAGATGGAAGTGAGCAACATATAACACTGCGTTCTGTCAAGGAGATGTTTTATGACTGTTGTATTTTGCATGTTGTATGTCCAAGGTTAAACAACAGACCCTTTCTCCAAACAATGAAAGACATGCCAAGTGTGATTCATTTTGACAGAGAAGAGGACATATCAAGCATTCTGTTTAAACTTGGCTTCACAGAGCTTAATTGGCCATTCTACACAGAGGTGAGCAAACAGTTACAGTCACTTTTTCAGCCTGAACTCATGAATCCACATGACAGACATGCTGTATTAGATAAAGTCTACAAACTCAATCATTCAGAGTTTCGCCATCTTTCCAGTGTTGAGTTAACAGAACTTCAACGTTTTTTACAATCTGGAATAACCACATCCAAAACCAAACGGGATTATAAGAGAAAGCTCACATCCTTGCCGTTATTTGAAACCATACATGAGGAGCGTGTGCAGATAGGTCATCTTGGGCAAGTATCCATCCTCAACTTGACCTTAATCCCAGTGCCAGGATTTTCAGATCTCTTACCGCTGTATCACAGAAACACAATTTTTCTCAAGCACAGTTTTGTGAATGCGTCACTATCCGAACTCGTGAACATTGAAATACTGTCTGATTTGGAGTTCTTCATGAAGTTCATCTTGCCCATCCTACACAATCTCACAGAAAGACAGATTATTAACTGTGTCAAATTATTGTTGTTAGTACAAAATTTGTACAATAACAATGAACACGAGGACAAAATAATCTCTTCACTGAAGGATGTGAAATTGATTCAGAGTGCCCATGGGACATTGGAGAAGGCATCCTCTTACTTTGATGACAGTGTTGAGCTGTATAAGATGATGATGCCTCAAGACAAATTTGTACCTGAGAGCTTTTGGAAAGAGTTTGACACAAACCAGCAGTCACAAGTGAAAGATCTGCTCAAAGCACTTGGAATGAAACATGTCGTGTCAAAGGAAGAGATGATACATTTTGCACACCAGATAGAACAAGAGGCAAAAGAACAATTTGAACTCAAGGAGCTGAAACGGAAGTCATCAAAACTGTTGGAAACAGTGACACAACTGCTGGAACCAGCCTGGACACAAGATGAAAAACAAAAGGAAAACCAAAGGTTCATGGAGAGAATTGCTGACATCAAATTCATCTTTCCTGTAACAATTAAGAAAGATCTATGTGACTACCATAAACCATTTGCAGCCGAGAGGACTACTGTTGCGATCAGAGGATCTTTGATTGAAAGTGAAGGATTCAGGGATCAACGTCTGATTTGGACTTCAATGCCAATAATGGCTTTACCAGGCTACTGGTCAAAGAATAACATATTGCAAATGGTGAAGCATGCTGGGGCCCTTGAATGGCCACCTGGCCCGTGTGTCGCCACAAACATCAGCAACATCTGTCAGGCACCATGTCAAACTACTGACTTGATAAGAACTCGTGCTGTAGTGTTTCGCATTTCATATGACTATATGCAAACAAACAATTTTAATACCCATTCACTGACTGGCCTCCCTGTTGTGCTGGTTGAAAATGACAAAAGATTGGTGAAAAGTGAAGAAACCTCTCTAAGGCTCCCCAATGACTTGGCGTACAGGCCCTATTTGTACAAAATTCCTGGGGACGATATCATGTATGCAAAGTTCTTCAAAAAAATTGGTGTTAATGAGGAGCCAACAGCAGTGCAGTATTGCAATGTCCTTGGAGCAATTTACTCTGAGACCTGCGATAAAAGCACTCTAAATGCAAATCAGTGGATAACTACCGAACATGCCGTGAAGGAACTGTTTCAGCTAATCCAAAATCAAGGGAGCACATCAGCCCTTAAACTACCAAAGGTTTTACACCTTCCTTCTAAAGATGGTAGGTTGTATCCATCAAACACACTCTATTTCAATGACACCGTGTTCCAGGCAAACAGATTAGAAAGAGCACTGGAGAAAAAAATACACCTCCTCAAAAATCTCTCTTTGGGCAGTGATATGTATGAACATCATCGACTGCTGCAGTTGCTACCAAAGGATAGTCAGCCCAAAATGCTCTCTCAGTATACTATGGAGAAGGTGGTGGATTCACACATGCAGGCTTGTGAGTATGGAGCCAACTGCAACTTTAGTGGATGGTTTGAGAGGCATCTCTCCTCAATACACTTCAGACATGGACTTATCTGCCTCATTAGAGGGAAATCAAGGGAAATTACACAAGAAGTTGCAACCAACATGTGTAAGCAGATGTTTGGCAGCATTCAGATGGTCTGCTGCAAAAGCATCGAAACAGAGCTTTGGTTTGATCAACAACCACTAAATGACACCAAGGCTGAAACGGATGTCAATGTCGAAAAGGGACAACAAGGTTGCATTTTCTACTTGAAACACAGTGACACCATGGATCTAAAAGTGATAAATGAAGTCAACATGACACTGACTAAAGAGATCAATGCTCTCTTGGATAATAAAATTGCCTCTGTCCACCTACCAGTTCTTGGACAGCTACTTATGTGTGACACACTGCAGGAGGTTCAGAAAACATTGGCTAAGAACGAAATTCATGACAGTGTTGAAACTCAGAACTTCATTCTTGATCCACCTGCCCCTGGGACAGCTATTCCTGAGGAATGGCATGATTCCTTAGATATGAACGTCATCAATAACTTTGAAGAAGGGGAATATGTTGGCTATACTGACTCTGCTTCAGACGAGGAATACATTTACGCAGTTATTGTTGAAATGCTGCCAGAGCCTGCTGGACAACAATTATATTCTCACAGATACAAAATACTAATTGGTAAAGATGAGGTCATCGAAGTCGGCTCCCTCGATCTATATCAGTTTAAACGAGAGAAGAAGCCAAAAGAGGAGAGGAAGCCAACTTGCATGAAACTAG
Organism: Nannobrachium achirus; assembly: GCF_963921795.1. Classification (NCBI taxonomy): domain Eukaryota; kingdom Metazoa; phylum Chordata; class Actinopteri; order Myctophiformes; family Myctophidae; genus Nannobrachium; species Nannobrachium achirus. Next base: position 22,772,318 of record NC_137829.1, read on the forward strand.
AGCCATTGGCGCACTCTGTGCCACATACTTCTCAAGCATCATCCACAAGGTCGTCACCCACAACTATTGAGGAGGCCAAAAAGGAAATTGATGAATGTTTGGCAAAGATCTGGACTCTTTCTGAGGAGGACAGGCGAAAGGCCATCAAACGGCTGTACCTGAGATGGCATCCGGACAAAAACCCAAAAGACGATCAGCTGACCAATGAAGCATTCAAGTACTTGCTGAACAGAATCGATGAGCTGACACCAGGTAAAATGTCAAACTCTTCTCATACACGGCAGAACAAAAATTACAGAGAGACTCATCCACGGCAGAACTCAAATTACAGAGACTCCCATCCATGGCAGAACCCAAATGACAGAGACTTCCATCCACGGCAGAACACAAATGACGGAGACTCTGTTCAAAGGTGGAACACTAATTACAGAGACTTCTATGAGCAGTGGGATCAGGAAGCCTTGCGCCACAGATGTGGTCGGGAGAGTTTCTTTAGAGACTGCCATTCATGCAGTTATAACTTTTGGACACATCATGAAAATGTCCCAAGACCAAACCAAGAGGAGGCCCAGCGCTGGTGTAGACAGGCTCGCTGTGACCTCACAGCCGCTCACAAAGACACTGGCGGTGGGAGCACGGAGTGGTGTCTGTTCAAGGTCCATCAAGCTGTGGAAAAGGCTCTCATTGCTGCAGAGTACAAAAGAACAGGTCAACAGGTCAACAACTGCTCCATTACACAACTCGCAGAAAGAATATCCCGCTACAGAGATCAGTTCATTCATTTTCCCCGGGCTGTAGAAGAACTACAGTTACTGGGAGTCGACGCCAAGAAGACTCAGTATCCAAACTGTCACCCTCCTCCCCTCATTCCCAATGGGCAGTTCAAACCAGAGAATGAAACTCGAGCACTGGAGCTGGCATCAGATATTCTCTGCAAAATAGAGGCATATGTCAATTAAGCACGTGTTTATGAAGATACTGTTAAAGTTCATACATTTTCTGCTTGATAATTTGTTATTTGGGGATGGTAATACTGGAATTTAACAGAATAAATGTAAACCACCCATATACTTTGTCTTTTTCATTTTCAGAGCTGTGATTTCTTTAGTATCAGAATGTAAGGCCAGAAGGTTGCACTTAAAGGAGTAGTTCACCCCAAAATGACTTTTTTTTCCTATTTATTACTCACACCATGGAGACTAAAGTTCAATTAAAAAAAGTTTTGTATTTGTCACAATTAATACATTTGTCTTATTAGGAACATAAAACAAAAAATATTATTTAACTCAAGTCTCCATGGCGTGAGTAATCAACAGAAAAGGTCATTTTGGGGGTGAACTACTCATTTAAGTTGTCTTCAGTAATACTACATGGTGTGGAGACTGGAGGATGCTGTGTATAATCCCTTTTCAGTGGCCCCTACACTGAATAATAGTAGAATAGAATACTGTGCCTGTCTGGAATCATGTCTTTGTTTACCTACTGTCACAAACCTTTACTGTATATTCAGGGGTTAAAGTTCTCTGTCCTGGGGACTGATTTCAGTCTTGAGGATTCCATAGGGGCTATTTCTGAGATCAGTGCAGATCCGCCAAAAAATTGATAAATGAGGCGGAGGTGTAGCAATGGCCGCAGCGTGAATGAAAGTCGTAAAAACGCTAGTCAAGTGATCTCCAAACTAAAAAGCAGTTATAATTTCAAGATATGAATATTTGAATTGGCAAGACTAGCATATAATGCAACTAGGGTTGCCAACTCCCAGAGTTTCAAATACGGGACACTTTCTAAGGAGACATGCGCCGCCGAAGGCGGCGCCGAAAAATCGGATATCTTCGTTTATAAAGTTGGCTAAAACGGGTATTTTCCTATATTAAATCATATTTTTCCTTTCACAATATTAATTCGGGTGTCTTTGGGGCGAAAAATCGGATATTTTTGGTTATAAATTGGCTAAAACGGGTATTTTCCTCTATTAAATCATATTTTTCCTCTCACAATATTAATTCGGGTGTCTTTGGGCCAGCTAACCTATTACCTTAAAATCATGTAGTGTAGTCCTATATTGTATTTCTCTCAATTTTCCAAAACATATCGCCTAGGTCTACCTGGTCCTAATGTGCCCACTCTCTGGTTACCCAACACTAGTTTAATCATATTGGCATACAGCAATAACCATTAGGTTTTAAAAACAAAATCAACGCATGCTTATTTCACATACCAGCCTGTCTGGGGTCGCTTTAGTTGGCAGACAAGATTACTGTAGTGTTCCCAGGAATACAATATCCATGGCTTATTTTCTGTTGCTTGCCTGCTTTTTCACCTTTTTGTTTAGCCTATCACCTATCATAGATTCATGTCTAATATGTTTGTACACAATCTTCTGGCACACGTTTTTTTTTAAGACATTAAACAATGTTCTGAGCCGAGCACTGTCGTATGGTCGCTCGCACACACTCGTATCGTCTCTCGCAGGCAACTTGTGGAGTGAACCTACAGCCCATGCTTGGGAAGGGAGTGTGTAGGGGGCGGAGACTGTGTCTTAGCAACACTGTGTTAATAAGCCAATCAGCTGCTTACAAACAGCGCAGCGCCTCTCACAGCAATGGGATGCAGCACTTGTCGTCTCAGAGGAGAAGTGGAAGCTCTCTGACAGGCAGAATCGCTGTCATTTCTCAATTAAATCATCCCGTCATTCATATTTATCCCCCAACCTTAAAATACGGGACAAAGAGCGTCCCGTTTCAGTTCAATACGGGACACGTCTTTTAGTTTCCAAAAAAGGGACGATCCCGTATTTTACGGGACGGTTGGTAACCCTAAATGCAACAGAACTTCACATTCAGTGAAGGCTGTTCTGAACTTCAGGGAAAGACCCCAAATATTGGTGTGCGCTGCAAAATCACATATTAGTCCAGTAATTTTAGGCCAAAATTAGACTAAACCTAAAACAAATTGCAATAGTAGCAAACTCAACTGATTTTGTATCCTCAATATGTCCTTAGTGAGAGAAAAAAAAGTCCCAAGGAATCCCATCAGGGCAAAGTTTTGAAAACGACCTACCTACCTTCACTTACTATACACGACTACACTATAAAGGAAAAAATGACTCCCAAAAAATCTGCTTTAAGTGGGATGTGAGGGGTCAAACTAGGGGTTTTTAATTATTCTGAATCCATTGCAAGCATTTGTTTTGCACGAAAAACATTCCTTGGGCAAGAAATGGCCACTCAAAACGATGGTTTAGTGATGAGTCATCAATTTTCAGTCTTTTGGGGTCCGTTTTTAGCCCAAGGAATGTTTTTCATGCAAAATAAATGCTTGCAATGGATTCAGAATAATTAAAAACCCCTAGTTTGACCCCTCACATCCCACTTAGAGCAGATTTTTTGGGAGTCATATTTTCCTTTATAGTGTAGTGTATACAGTAGTAAGTGAAGGTAGGTAGGTCGTTTTCAAAACTTTGCCCCGATGGGATTCCTTGGGACTTTTTTTCCCTCACTAAGGACATAATGAGGATACAGAATCAGTTGTTTGCTACTATTGCAATTTGTTTTAGGTTTTTTCATATAATGACTGGACTATATTGGGACTTGGTCTGAAAATACATTTCAGTCTTGGGATTTCTTTGGTGCTTTAACCCCTTTATATTACACATCATTAAATGAACTTAAGCGTGAACTTAAGAGCTCTGTTTGGATAGACTGTATTAGACACTTAAGACATCATAGCCTCTGATGTGAAACACAAGGTCATTATCTTAACTCCCATACCCACAGCTTAACCGTCTTAGACTGCAGTTTAATTGATCCAAAACACAGCCAATAACTAATAAGCATTACTCCATAGGCTACCTGCAGTGGAGACCAACACGTTCAAGTTAAAAGCATTGTCTTTTTTTATTTATTAAGAAATCATGTTATGAAAATAATGACCGCTAATTGTATATCAGACAAGTGTATCCTTCCATATTATGTTAAACAAGAATGCTGTGAAGGAGGTGAGATCTCAACAGTCACCAGGATAGAACAGTCTTCTCCTTGTGTTAAGGGTCTGTGTGCTTTGTCTCATTTTGGAAGTGGCCTGTTCCCAGTGTTTGTACAATACAAAATGTTAACAGGGCTCATGTTTCTTGTTCCTCCATCGTCTCCTTGAACGAGGAACTCTTCCAAATTCTAGTTAGTAAGGGGAGGGGTTCATTTGTCCTACTTTATATCTTCTGATGAACCCGTCACGTGTCCACCATCTATTAATAACTTACACAAAACCTGTACATACTTACAGCAGGCTAGCTGCCTGTTTCCAAAGTGGTGTGCACATATAAAAGGAAGGACCATACTGTGATCTTTAACATAGGAGGAAGGGGGAGAGGGTACACAGTAAAATCTGGAGTGTTCATTTAAACAGGTTAACGTGCCAGACTTTACTGGTTAAGCAAAGCGCCTTGTACAGTACATGCAACTCAAGACATTTGCAAACACTCATTTAATCTGCATGGAACCCACCTTTTCTGTCAGTTTGTGAAGAAGATGTAACATTCTTAAAGGGCCACTTCACCTCTGAGACAACCCTATCTTATTTTATTGTTGTTTGGGACACGATCAACACAATCCTGAATTGTTTTTTGTGTTCAATCTGCTTTTTGAGATATTTTAGTATTTCAGCATGTACTAGTGATGCATTTTGCATCATATGATGCATCACTGATGATGCAAAATGCATCACTAGTACATGCTGAAATACTAAAATATCTAAAAACACAGATTGAACACAAAAAATAACTTGTGTTGATCGTGTCCCAAACAAGAATAAAATAAGATAGGGTTGTCCCAGAGGTGAAGTGGGCCTTTAACAATCATTCACATAACTAAATAATTATTTGGGTTTGTTATGGTTGTTCATATCAAGTATAGCCATCTTGGTTAAAAAAAATACTCTCCTCTCTCCATTCATTTCCAAACAGCTGAGAACTTTAGGTAAATCAAGTTGATGTAAGCTGGGAGCGGAACAGGCATCTGTTAAATACTTAAGGCTTAATTCAATTCAAGACATTTGGCTAAGTTAATGCATGAATGATTGGGCTCTCCGTCTCGTGTTCAAACGATCACATGAACATGGCCTGTCAGTGGTCACTCAAAGCAACGTGTCATGTCACTCATATTGCGTATTTGTTCTGATAAAATGCTACATGACACATGTCACATACTATGAGAAGAAGAGACTAAGGGGTTATGGGTGGAACCACAATCATCTTTCTAAATGACACTACAACGTACAACCACAGGAATGATTTGCTGCAACCAGCAGCACCAAAACGTCTGAAAATCTAAGAACATGGCTGTAGTTAAAACACAAAGAATGTGGGTAACATTTCCTGATTATTTAAGAACATGACTCTGGAGTTAAAACGAGAATGTGGGTAACATTTCGGACATATATGTATGTCATATACTGTAACATGTTATATATTTCCAAGATTCAGAATAGCACACTAACCAGAACGCAAAGCAACAAGGCTATGCAAACGTGAAATGTTAAACATGTGAGGCCATTTGAGCCTGGGTATTTGTAATGTGTGCAACGGTGTGCAATGGCACAAGTGTACAGTATGGCAAACGTAACTGACATTCATAGTTTTACAAAAGAAATGGTAATGGCACAGAGTATTATTGTACTATAACCATCTGCTTGGCTATCAACAGCCGCCCTGGGATCAAAGTTAAACATACAATCTGCTATTCATACAAAACCCACCATACTGTAAGCATGGTCTGTTTCAAAAGTCAGATATAGGTGAGATGACACTCTTTAACCTTCCATCCATGTGCCGCTTTCTTGTCATTGTCCTGATTCACCTTTTCATGTTTTATGGGTCACATACTGGATGATTGCCTCTGGTTATCTGCCTCACACAAGCCTCACGCTTGCATCCTCCTCTCCCGATACACGCCTGGCGTTGGGCTCTACTTAGGTCATCATAAGCTATAAGCCCCATTATTCATGTCCCATCTTCTGCCGATGCAAGATTCCCCGCCCCCAGCCCTCACATGTTATAAGCCACGTAGATGGGATCCAGCTGGTCGGCCAAGAAGCCGTCCCTCAGGTGCATGCGTTGCTTCTCGCCCCGCGAGTTGATGGGGATGACGCCGGGGTCGACCACCACCACCACCCCCACGATGAGGTAATGCTCCTCCAGCACCACGTTGGTGACCAGGGACACCAGGTCCAGAGCCTCCTGCTCTGAGCCCTCCAGCTCCACCACCACCACCAGCAGGTTGGTCCACGTGAACACAGCACTGGACCCAGGGGGAGATGGGAAAGAGGAAAGGGGGGGTATCAAGGTAGAACACAGAAGGGGAAGGGATGGAGAAAGAAAGAAGAGGAATTTTAGAACAGCATGGCAATGCTCTGCATGCATGTCTGACATTTTGCAGCTTTATTTAAATACTGTAGGTGGCAGCAAGCTCTGACATTGAAATACAATTCTTATCAGGGTTCAAGGTTGTACTTTATTGTTACGTCTTTTATACAGGTACATAAGAGTAAAACTTATTTTTGTTCAGGTTCTAGGATTTATTTCATTCAGCTATAATTTAAGGGTAATATTACTTGGACTAAAACGATTAGCTTATTCTGCTTTTATTATTAACATATGTTACATGGTTGTCTTTTTTTAATTACAATTTCAGTATTAGTCACTATGTTTTGATGGTTGTTGAATATGCAAAGGGTGTACAGTATGGCAAAAGTTACCAAAGAGGTGGCACACCTGAGCAATGGTATGGCACATGAGATGAATTCAGACCTTACCATTCAGCTATGCTCTTGTGGGAGCGGATGACAGAGGTCTCAATGTCAATGGGATGATACCTCATTCCTCTGAGCTCCAGGGTCTCGTCTAGGGAGCCCACCACATACAAGGCATCATGACGTTCTGCAACGCACACACACACACACACACACACACACACACACACACACACACACACACACACACACACACACACACACACACACACACACACACACACACACACACGTAACTTAGCATGGTTAAATAAAGGATTAAAAAAACACCCACACTGGCTTTGTGTTATTTTTATGGAATCAAACAGATATCTGACAGACGTGTGATGTTATCTTATGTGGTCTAAAAGTGTTGTGTCATTCTGTGCGATATAGATGTTGCGGGTTGGTGATGATACTGATATATTTCCCTTAAAGCACAGTGGTTCTCAAAGTGGGGTCTGGGGATTAACCATAAATATCTATTTTCATGAAAACATTTGATGATTTTGGAATATTTCTGAAACATTTTAACAACTCAAATCGGGGGGTCTCTGGCAATAATATTTTCAGATAGGGATCCGTGGCCAAAAAACATTAATTTGGGGGTCTTTGACGCATTATTATGGATCCCACCTCAGTTCTAGGCAAACCCCGCTGTGATTGGCCAGAAGTCGCTATGATTGACAGTTCTTGTTTTTGGAACCATGCCCAAACCTAACCCTAACCTCAGTAAAACTATGCCTACCAGGGAGCCAATCAAGACACAGGTGAGATGGAATTCATAATCACATGTCCTTGACATGAAAAGGTTTGATAGCCACTGTTGTAGCATTAGCGGTCCCCTCACCTCCGCTGGCGTCGGTGAGTTCGGTGCGTCTCAGGAAGCCCAGGTATCCTGTTCTCGCCCACACAGTCTGAGTGTCGCCAAAGCTGAGCTTGGTGTTGAAGTGGTCGGCGTGTAACGCCTCCTCACCGTACACTGTGTAGTAGCCTGTGGCGTTGTGAGGACTGCTCACCCATACCTGGGGAAGATGACAAGGCAAAACGCACTGAATAACACAATAGAAAATATCGCATTAATATAGTATATAGCTGTGGTTTTCAACCAGTGGTCCTTGAGGGGGTTCCACGTGGTCCCCACCCAGCTAAATGATGGTGAGTTGGTAACCAAACAAGCTTTAAAGTTTTATAGAGCTTTAAAGGACAACTTTGTTTTTTTTTACAACAAGGGTTCATATTTTAGATTGTAATTAGAGAAAAGAAAAGATGAGTGTTAAATGTTTTCATTTACTGCTTTCGATTGTTTTAAAGATTTTTGTATGCGTACTGGCTAAATATGTCTTTTTAGACACAATAAGCTGGCAATTTCTTTGTTACCATTTACACCAGCCACAAGTCACATCTGCCCATGAAGTATTGTGGTGCATCTTGGGAACGGGCTTATTGTGTCTAAAAATACATATTTAGCCACTTGCATGCATGCCCCAACCTGGGGGCATGCAAGCAAATCTAAATCTTTAAAATTACTAAAACGATAGAAAGGAGTACCTGTAAATGAAAACATTTTAACACTCATCTTTTATTTTCTATAATGACTATCTAAAATATGAACCCTTGTAGTAAAAAAACAAAGTTGTCTTTAAGTGTAAAATGAAACCAAATGGGCCTGTCCATTTGGTTTCATTTTACACTCAAGAGTTAAATGATTGTTAAACATCTGCATTACTTTATTTACAAGAAGTCTACACAATTAGAGAATGTTGAAGAATTGTTATTTTGCTCAACGTTTGCGTCTCCCATGGTAGCAACATCAATACAGCATGGAATGGTGGACACATTTGTATCCAATAATAACAAAATATTCAAAGTCTTGGGTCTGGGAGGCTAAATGTTATCAAATGGAGGTCTGTGGTAGCCTAGTTCCAGACCCTGAATCGCTAGCCACACCCCTTTAATTTTTTTGTTTCTGCGATTCAGGTCTAGAATCGCTCTCAATGAGGAGGCCTGCCTCGGTTGAAAATCCAAACGGGCGAATCAGCGTCGTGAATCAGCGTCTTGTGATCAGCGTGGGTGGGGGTTTCCCAGAACTCATGTGTGTTTCCAAGTACACCAGCGCCGCCACCGTACCGTACCACACATCGTGTCGCGGTAAAATGCGGTAAAATGCGATCGTATCGATCTCGCTATGAAACACCAGTAGCAGGCATGTTATGTTGTGTTTGATTACTAGTTCGTAGTGCTCCTATTCTGACTGTTTAGCCACTAGCCAGCCAGGCACACATAACAACACTATGTCATGTGTTGGTCGGTGAACCAATCGCTGAACAGTGCCTCATTTCGGCAACGCCCATCCCTGCAAAGGCTGTGGGCGGAACTGACTTCAGACTGAATAATGAAGTGAAACGAAATGTCAATTCAGGCTGAGTGTCAGGCTAGGTCTGTGGCTCAAATGCCCAATAAATAATGGACAATGATATGAAAAAGGTTTAAAACCACTGCATTAATATACTATGTCCAATGTTTTGTGCTGCATTCATCAGGTCTGTATACACTGTATACAAGAATAGCAACACAGGGGAGAGGGGCTGTCACGGTAGGGCTGTCACGATATGACATTTTACATGGCGATTAATTGTCACTCAAATAATTGGCGATTAACGATTTAATTGTGTTTTTGTCGTTGATAATTATATTTCTGTGTTGGCTTTTAGGCTTTGAAGTTGTACATGGTAGATATGACACATAACCTAAATATACAAAGAAATTACTGACATATTTGACAACTTACTACTTAAAAAATAACTTTGATAGTGGAAATAGCCGATCTACAAGCTCACAACGAGTCGCGATGCGACGCGTTGTGAGCTTGTAGATCTGCTATTTCCACAATTTTTGACCTTTTTTTAAATATATGAAAATTTTCAACATGGAAACGATTATGACGATTATGAAAAATAATCACGATTATGTCAAAAAAAATCACGATTAGACGATTATGTAATAATTGTGACAGCCCTATGTCACGGGGCAGTGGTGGAAAGTAACCGATGTACATTTACTAAGGTACTTTTACTTTACGTATAGTATAGCCATGTGTACAACTCCACTATGACGCACTGAGACTTATCCAATTTCAAACCAATACGACTTCAACAAAAGAAACCAAAACATGCGAAGCCTAATTTAGACTTCATTTCGTGACAGTGTCACGCGCTGAAAATAACTGACTTTCAAGGGGGGAGAAAAAAAAACGCATAGCATCAATACATCTTCAACTGAAAATACCACCGCTACAGAATGAACTCCTCACCTCTCCTAAATGGGAGTCACCCAGAGGTCCTTTAGTCTCTGTGTTGGCGATGATTACTTTCACTCCTGGAAGGATCTGGAGGGGTCAGACAGTGACAGGTATTCATTCATTCATGTTAAAGACATCACATAATAAGACGGGAGGGAAAAAGAACAAAGACCATTTTTCACAGTCACAGTAATGACATTCAGTCATTTATGTTTTCATGGTTTCGTACCTTCCCAGACTCCATTAGTGGTAAGCTGTGCGGTGAGCCTCTTTCTACTAGACGAACCCTGAAGAATACATTATTACATACTATAGTTAGAAAAAAAACAATACATCAAAATGTATTAATCCTGGTTTCACACGTTTTTATTTTCTTGATAGTCAGTGTGCCATATCAACATTACGTTTAATTATGACACCACATAAATTAAAATATTTCCAACAGATTTTGATTTCCCATAATATACTGAATAACCTTATTTTTACCCTTCTTTAGAAATATTTTTCTTTCACATCAGGAGGACATTGTATTGACCATTACAGCAATAACCCACCTATCTCCCAGACTCCCTCCCCAGTCAGTTTGTTTGAATGAATGTAGAATTATGTGCAGGATATGCTTTGCATACAGATGTGAGGGGACCAAATTGAATTGACTAAATTTGTTTTAAATATGTTTTTTTTTTTCTTTTTTTTTTTTCGAAAAGAAAAATCCTCTCACACCCATGCTGGTTATGCCATTGATCACTGTCGTAGATTAGAGTTTATCATGATTGATTATGTGTGACGTTATAGAGTAGATCATGTATTCATTGATTATATTAATATCTAGGTCTGTATGATGATACTAATACTTGATAGTTAGGAGTCGAGAGGTCTTCAGTAGGCCTCAGTAACTATTGTTTTGGTAAAGCCTATCTTGTTATGGTACAGCTCGTTCCAGAGGCATTGAAGCCACAAAGTATAATTCTAGGGTCTGCCCATTCTTCTTGGCAGAACTACTTTACCACTGCCCAGAGTGTTAAACTGTATTTCTGTCCATGATATCATGTTTACATAAACTTGACCACCACCACCTAATATAATTGTCTTGTCTCCTCATTTTCTCATGATTATTGATTGATCTGAATTCCACCACATCACCCTCCCCTGTGCCAATGTGGACACATGTGCCTAAGGGACCATTCCATTCTAGTACCCCCTTGTGTTCACAGTGGGAGATGCCTCAGTGGTGCCAGCCAACCTACCTGTCATGCCGTAGTGCTCTCATGTCTAGGTATACAGTGGTGGGGTCTGGTCCAGCCGTGCCCTGGAGAAAGACAGGCAGAATGGGCCATCAGTCTGTACTTCAAGCCTAAATGTTCCTACAGGCATTGCAGACTGGATCTTGCCTGGGTGGGTGGAAGGTTGGGAAGCTGCTGAATATGCCACTATTTGCAGAGCTGTTGACAAAGCAGGGTGGCAGCCAGAAGCCAGCCAGCTGGACTATGATATTCAGACATACACTGATATCAAAAGTCTGTGTTTTCTCTGCAGGAAGACTTATTACAGCCACGTTTACCATTTTATTTCTGTCAGTACAAAGCTAGCAACGAGCCTAAAAGGCAATAATGGTACTCGGAGGTGTCACAGACAAACGCAGGGAGCTAATTATGCTAATTAAGCAAGGGAATAATGAGCATATGTATTCACACAGAGGTCGCTCGCAGCATTAAACTATCTCAGAAATTGATTCCAAGTCTTTGCAATCAATCAGAGTCATCATCTGTATCACTCTTATTAATTGCATTAATTGTATTTTTCTGACGATGGCAATTCATTAACGATGCAAAAAAAGAGAAATCCCTTGTATAGACCTAATTACAGTGTTGATTGTACCAATAGGAAGAAGGGGGGTGTGTGGTAGTGCTGTAACAGTGGCTCTGATCATAATCGCACCACAAGTGTTTGAGCTCAGAAACCGCTGCTCAAACATCTTCACCACTGCAAAACTCATGCTGCTTGGCAAGGACATACTGCATCTCACACACGCCCGGGCGGGCACGCACACACACACGCGCGCACACGCACGCACGCACGCACGCACGCACGCACGCACGCACGCACGCACGCACACACACACACACACACACACACACACACACACAATCAAAAAGCAATGGTTCTGTCCCAGCCTTTACCGATTAGATTCAGCTAAAACAAACGGGATGGGGGCACTATAGGGTTGTAGCTGGAGCTTATCAAAGGAATGGAAAGCAAGAGAAACTTGAGAAAAATCGAGGTTAGACATCTCAGAGGTCATGCAGAAAAAAGACATGCACGCGCGCACGCACACACACACACACACACACACACACACACACACACACACACACACACACACACACACACACACACACATGAACCCAGAGGCATCAGCAGCCATGTGAGAGAACAGCCTCTCTTCCCACCGTACCTGCTCGGCCAGCTTGCCTAGCCTGTTGGGCTGATGAGGAAGAACAGGGCAAGAACACAAAGAGAAAGAGATAATATACACATAGACACATGGGACACACGTGCATCACACATGCATCACAGTGGGAACACATGCATCCACACACACACACACACACACACACACACACACACACACACACACACACACACACACACACACACACACACACACACACACACTCACACCAGACACTCGGGGAAAAGAAAGGACAAGAAAAGATAGAAGACAGGAGTCACAGAAAAAGAATAAAAGGATGAACAGTCAGGTTGAGAAACAGTGACTCTAAAAGGAAACCACAGATAAGACGTCAAAACTAAACAATAAACGTGTATTTTGGCTCCAATACTTTACCTGATGCTGTGGGTTTTTGTTTAATAAACATTACATAATCATATTCCATTTCTTTTCCATTTTGTTTTTCCAATCTTTCCTTGGCATCACATCACATCTCTGTTCACAGCAGTTCAATATAAAACACTCGTGTTGCTTTCACACTCGATATGATTTATGCTGGGCACACAAACATACTTTCACCTCATCCAGAAACCAGCCAATCTATCAAACTTTACTCTGACGGGTTGTTTGAAGTCTGGTCTTTACGACAGAGCCAGAACAAACATGATCATCACTTTTGTCTCAGAGGCACTTTTTCCTGAGCTATGCATATGTTTTGAATTGTTTTCAATGGGCGCACTTTGTATTTACGCTATGCTGGAAACATCAGCTACTGCAGTTTCCAGTAGGGATGGGGCGATCAGATTTTTTGGATACGATCACCGATCACCTAAATCTGATCACCCGATACCGAGCAATCACCGATCCGATCAAGTGGGGCAATATCTTTTAAGGCTGTCAATTGATTAAAATATGTTATCTGATTAATCACATGATGCAGCTTAGTGGTAAAGCACAAAATAACCATGTGAACAAAATATTACATTTGAATATCCTGTCTTGAACAAAGTACAATATGTCTTAGCAGGAGCAGTGATGTTAGGTTTTTAATGTAGTTAGTTCCATTTGATTGGATCCCCCTAACAATTTTAGTCCTAGGGAAATTCCTCCTAATAAAATAAAAAACCTTTCCCGATTCAGACAGTATGGCAAAATTGTCTGCCCTTCATTATTTTCAAGGCGAAAAACAAACAAAGGCAAATTTACCTTTTGATCGAAATCACCGATCAGTCATATTGGACCGATCCGAGCCATTGCAGATCGATCGGCATCATCCCTACCATTATAGCGTAACTACGCAGCATAATGAGACGCTGAGCCTGAGCATCTATTCTGTTCTGTCTTTCCTGTTTTTAAGAGAGCACATTGCCTTTTCAGCTGGGAAAAACACCAATGGTGGACTGGACGCTCAGCCTTAAGGTCATTTTATCCTCCTATGACAAGTGTAGCGCCACAACAGGCGACTGACCAAAAACAATTAATTGGTATCCGTCAGGCATTTCTACCTTTGTCAGTCAGCACTGTCAACTCTAAAACAGCATATATAACCTCTACAACCCTCCAACATGTACTCACCTGCAGACAGATAGCCACGTTGACTCTGCAGCCGAACGTGGTGCTGACGGCGCGCGGCGACAACCCCAGGTCCTTGAAGATCTTGGAGAAGGACTGGGTGAGAGCGATGCGAGGCCTCTCCTCCGCCACCACCATGCATGTGCGCACACACGACAGGTTCACGTTCCGTAACTGCGGCGCGTAAAAGAAAAAAGGGGGGGTGGGGGGGGGGGGTGTTATTGTGATATAGCTTTATAATCATGACAACTGTGCAGTGCGATTATTCACTTAAACCATCTACCGGTATATACTTAGGAAATGGATACCCGTTTCCCAAACAGTGCGTCGCAACCCATTTGTAACTCGAGTAACAATCACATTTTCTTTTCCTACAAAAAATGTAATATATATACTGTATTTCAAAAGATGGAAAATATTTATATAGAAATATTATAATATTTAAGAAGTAGTGAAAATAGCAATCTACAAGCTACAATCTCTTCGCCAAAAATAGACGATCTACAAGCACACAATTTATCAGGTTTGCGACACAGCGTGAGCTTGTAGATATGCAATTTTTCCGGCGAATGTTCCCCCCAGAACAAGGATGCTATAAGGGTTCAAGTGGTTAAAGCCTGCTGAAGGTAGTTTGTACAGTGAGAGAGCTACTGACCCGAAGTGCTTCCGTCTGTGAGCCCAGGCCTTTAGTGCACATCTCCATGACGGAATAGGAGCAGAAGGTGACGCGCACCTTGTACTGGCTGACCGCCGACAGCCACAGAGACACATTGCTCTCCAGCTCCAACGGAGGCACCAGGATGGACTGGTGGCCCGAGTACACACTGCAGACAAACACAAAGGCACCCAGAAACACACACACGTTTATTAATATTCTATGCTGCAACATGCAATTATTTTCTTAGTGGTTATTCTACCGTTTAATAAAAAACTAATCTATTAACCACTTTAGCCCTATTTTATAAAAAAGAAAAGGGAAAAAAGAGTGATCTACAAGCTTACCCTAACCCTCAAAAAGGATATGATTTTTTGCATATAATGACATACAGAAAATAGGGATTTATCAATAATGTTATTATTATTGATTACTAGAAGCCGGGCGGCCCAGCGTCTAGTCGGCGACCTGGCCAACTCGGAACAATGTAAACAGGGAATGAATGCCCCGCCCTTTAATGCAAACCCCATTATACCTGTTTTCATAGGACCCGTTTTGACCATCTGTCTGCTTGTGTCCATTTATGCCCATATATGGAGATATCTGTATCTGTCTGTCTGTCTGTGGGCGTCCATTTTATGTCCATATATGGAGATCACTGCAGTTATAGTTCTGGGTCCATTTTATGCCCATATATGGAGATATCTGTCTATCTGCGTCCATGTTATGCCCATATATGGAGTATCTGTCTGTGCCTCCAACTGTGTTGCAGACACAGTGCCGGTTCCCCCTTTAATGCAAACCTCATTATACCTGTTGTCATAGGACCCGTTTTGAACATCTGTTTGCCTGTGTCCATTTATGCCCATATATGGAGATATCTGTATCTGTCTGTCTGCGTCCATTTTATGCCCATATATGGAGATCTTTGACCATCTGTTTGCATCTGTCCATTTATGTCCATACAGTATATGGAG
Source organism: Nannobrachium achirus (assembly GCF_963921795.1). Classification (NCBI taxonomy): domain Eukaryota; kingdom Metazoa; phylum Chordata; class Actinopteri; order Myctophiformes; family Myctophidae; genus Nannobrachium; species Nannobrachium achirus. The sequence goes on from NC_137829.1 coordinate 22,788,058, forward strand.
ATATCTGTATCTGTCTGTCTGCAATTCATTTTATGCCCATATATGGGGGCATTCATTTTATGCCCATATATGGAGAACGCGCGTGCCCGTTTTGAACATCTGTTTGCCTGTGTCCATTTATGCCCATATATGGAGATATCTGTATCTGTCTGTCTGCGTCCATTTTATGCCCATATATGGAGATCTTTGACCATCTGTTTGCCTCTGTCCATTTATGTCCATATATGGAGATATCTGTATCTGTCTGTCTGCAATCCATTTTATGCCCATATATGGGGGCATTCATTTTATGCCCATATATGGAGAACGCGCGTGCCCGTGGGACGAACGGTTCTCGAGATACGCGGATTACATACATACTGTACATACACACTCACAGAGATTTTTTGTTGACTCATGTGGCGTACGTGATGTCAGAGCCTTTTATGAAGTGATGTCACAATGAGTCAGAGCTTTCGCCGATTTCCTCCGGAACAGCCTGATGTCAACAATCAACCCCGCATAAGGAGATTCCGAACGTTTCACGCCGGTTCGGGAAAACCGCGCGTCGGGTCGGGTCGAGACCCGGCACTGCACTCCGTGCCGCGGCGGGGAACGCGCGTGCCGAATCTGAAGCCGGTGGGACGAACGGTTCTCGAGATACGCGGATTACAGACAGACAGACACACAGACAGACAGACACGCAGAGACTTCTCGCATTTATAGATAGATTATAATTATCAACATTCAACACAACGTAGTGCTTCTTTTGGATCACATAATGATTCTATTTACCTGCAAAGGCACCAGAGAGCGAAGCCCAGGCCACAGTAGGGGTCCAGACAGATGGCGATCTGCCGAGAGGGGTACAGCTCACACTGCAGCTTGATGGAGCGACACAAGGCACTGGTGGCAGCGTGCGACATCTGGAACAGACGGGAAGGAACGTGAAGGCACGCCAAGGACAACCACAACCAGGACCATTACCATCCACCTGCCTTTTGACCTCTGTTTCCCAAACACAGGGGCGTGAGTCACTCGTTTTGTGGGCTGCGGACCTGTTTGTATGGGTCGCCTTTGTTTTTTAACACTTTCCTCAAAATGTCTTTCTTAAAAAAATAAAATACAACAGTTTTCTGCCATTTAACAAAAGATTTCAAACATTCTTCGGAAATGTTCTAATAGAGAAAATAGCAGAGCTTGTAAATTGGCTATTTTCCCTATTTTGAAATAGGGTTCTAGCGGTCATTTCATAATGTACTTATAAGTTTCGCAAGTTTGGGTCCTGGGGAGACACCAAATGTATCTTTTTGGTCTCTAGCTGATAAGGTTTAGGAAGCCCTGCCATTAGACTAAAACTCAACTACATTATTCATCACTTGGACGTAGTGGAATATCTATATGGGGCAGGTTTAGCCTATAGAGTATAGACAACAGACATAATACAATGTCTGCAATGTATGTTTTACACAGCAATGTACAGAAGGAAAAACCTTCGTAGTAAATTGTAGATTCCCACCCAAAATCCCACTCTTATCATCACTGAACCAATCCTAAATTTTTATTTTACAGTATATACATATTTCAGTCACTTTTGTGAAGAGACTTCCAGTTGCTCAGTAGTGATGTGATGGATGGACCATGTTTCTTTGTGTGGTCATTCCTGTACCTTGACCCCTGCCAGGATGCCTGTTGTTGACACACTGAAGTCTAGGTATGCCAACATCTCTGGTGTGGGAGGCTTGTAGATCTGAGGGCTCTTTTTCCTAGGGAGGTCATCTGGCAAACAGAGGAGCAAATGAATGAGTCGCCACCTGTTATTGTTATTTATTTATTTTCACTTGCAGCACTACACAGATGCATATTGGGAAACACTAGTTATATGGCGACTGTCGATTTAGGAGGGACTGTCAAAAAGCTATTTACAGTAGTAAAGTGCATTATTTTGTAAAATCATTTAAGCTCCAGCAGTCAATGCTCAATTTGTCCCCAGTGTAAACGTACTCTCACTCTATGGGACTGCTGAAATAAATGAAAGGTTGATGAGTGTGCACGCTGTTTTTCTTTGACCCAGTAAAAATGGAGCCTACGGGCAAATTTAGTCTGCATATTTAATGCGTCAACACTTTCTTTTTCCCAGTAGAAAATCCAGCATTTCTGGGGTACGTTGTGGGCGATTGACAAAATATAAAGTTACTTTCACCGTGGCTAGCCAGCCGTACAAGAGAATGCTATCTGGAGAAGTTATCATGGTGTATGAGTGGCGCTGTGCGTGCGTGCATCACCTGTGTCCAGCACCATGGGCCAGCTCTTGATGTCCACAGCGGCAGCAGCCTCTTTGGATCTCAGCAGCTTCATTATTGCTTGGGTGGTCAGGATACACACCGACTTACTGACCTAATAATAATAATGGATTGCATTTTTATTGTGCTTTTCTAAGCAAGTTGCAAACTCAAAGCGCTTTATAATGGTCCATTCATTCAAACTAAGACTAAATATATTGACAACAACAAATAAAAAGTAGATGAAAAATGTTAGGGAAGGACAAGTGGAAAAGAGATCCAGTAGAACTATAAGACAAGTCATTTTATGTTTGGTTGCGCTCAGGTGTTGCACTCTGAAAATAGCTGATCTACAAGCTCACAACACGTCGCAGTGCAACGCATTGTGAGGCTATTGATCACCTATTTTCAGCATGCAGCCAAGTGCCATGTATTTGGCATTACGACACGATCAAGGCCCACCAAAATACATTTTTGTCAACAAAATCAACTGTATATTTAGTAAAAAACTAAACTCAACCTAAATTTTTCAGATGACTAAAATATGACCGTCAAAATCAACACCGGGTGTCACCTCAACAATCATCTTGACGGTGGGCAGGGTGGTGGCCAGGTTCTGTGGGTGAGGCGGTCTCACAGTGACGGGCACACAGCCAGCGTAGAGACACCCATAGAAGGTGGCAATCAGGTCAATACCTGGACATACACACATGAAGAAAACAGGGGAGCAGTGGTGATTATCCGCTGTGCATTTGAAAAGCCTGTAAATACACTTTATTATGTTTGGTGGTCTGAATTTCTCCAGGGGATGTACGAGCATAACAGATTAGGTTTAATAAAATCCCACAAATACATCTAAAAATCACACCCGTGTGAAGTGGAGCTGTGTGTGTGTGTGTGTGTGTGTGTGTGTGTGTGTGTGTGTGTGTGTGTGTGTGTGTGTGTGTGGATCATGTGTACCGATTTTTGTGACATTTGAAGAAAATATGTAGGAAAAGGAGCAAAAAGTGTGTTTTGGAGAAAATTCAAGATGGCGGAAAATCAATCATGGCGCAAATGGGCGTGGCCTATATGGGGAGATGCGTCATGACCCAAGGAATCCAGGGAAAAAAGATTTTTAATTTTCCGACCTACGGTTCAAGAGTTACAGGCCAAAACGTAAAGTGGGGTGTTATGGCGCCACCATGCGGCCAAATGACACAATTATTTTTTATTTAATCCTTGAAATCATTATGAACTTCCTCTCCAAGTCTTGAAACTCTAGCCCCTATGGTTTGCGAGAGACAAATAATTGAATGTGAGTTTTTGCGATTCCCATTATAAGTCAATGGGGAAAATTTATTCACTAATAAATTAATATCAATTAAACTATTGAACCTTTCTCTTAGCAAGTTTCTAGCCCACGATTCCCGAGTAAGCCGGTCGATTTGACATATGGCGCGAGTGTGTGGTGGCAAAACTGTGGGACTAGTAGCGTGCCGAAGTTTAGGAAGTTCAGGCTACATACACACAGACAGACAGACAGACAGACCCACACAGCCACGTATAGGGAGCCTGTGTTTCACACAGCTCCAAAAAACAATATGATTATTTAATTCAGGTACTGTATGAAGTAGCAACAAGTTGCCAAAAAAAACATGATTATCAGGTATTATGATTATACTAGGAGGAAGATTGTTTTCCTCCAAAAAAGTGTACAGAAAGAGTTACAATTATGTATTTATGTGGCCACACCCACCAGTTAATTAAGTATGCCTGGTTGTCAGGTGGGTGTTAACCCAGCTGAAGTTAGCCACACCCACAGTGTTGGGTGTATGGTAAAAGGGGAGGGGATGAGTTTATGATGACATTAAATCAGCGATTTTCGATCAGGCCTTTTGACTCAGAGGCTTTGAGCTTTCAGGAAGAAACCAAAAATACTCAGGGAAGGCAAATTTGCACATTATAACCTCACCCGGTGGTCTATTAGAGTAATGTTAACTCCATAGACATACAAAACAGAAAAGCTATATGGCACCACCTCTTTAAGGGTGCGATGCTAGAGGCTGGATCACACAGAGGTCCCCTCACCTGGTGGATACACCAGTGCTACGTGGTCTCCAGTGTTGAGCCGGCCCTTCTCCATCAGCGCCACAGCAACCCGCTCCGCCCGCTTGTGCAGCTGCAGACATGAAGCCGTGCTTGCTACCGTGCCCTGGGGGACACAAGTCCACAGAATACTGGGGTTAAGCTTGCATCCTCTTTTTTGGATAGTTTGAAAATGTGTTCTTTTTTGTGATTGACACCGTTGTACAAGGAAGTATACATTTCGTATGCTTAGTACCTCCAAAACATAAACATTTTCACTCAAACTGAGAAGCAAGAGTGCATGTTTGAAATGAGTTATTTGTAAACCTTTTTTTAAATAGAGTTTCGAAGTAAACTAGGTTGAAGTATTCCTTTAATGAAAACACATGTGGGGGAAAAAATGATGAAGTACCTTAGCGTTGAGCACCAGGAACAGAGGGTGGTCTGGTGTGGCCTGGGCTCTCCACTGCAGCACGTCCTGCATGTAGAGGAACTGTTGAGACACAGGAGAGAGTCACACACATGCTGCTGATACTATGATAAGAATGAAAAAACAAGATGGGGTTGATTTAAAATGAACACAGTGGGGATGGACATCATGATTATGAAGAGCAATATTGATGGCCTTGGGGAAGAGTATGAAATGGAACTGGGTCAGACTCAAATGAACCGCTTAATTAAGCGTGCCGACTGTGTCGACAAGAGTTTATTTCAGAATCAGTTGCTGTTCCTTACCTGTGTGATGTAGATGTGATGGAGAGAAATGAAATGAGGATGGTTCTCTACCTTACGTGCCTGGTCATTGTCCTCTAGTTGTCCCACGTCCCTCCCGCAGGCCTGGGCTATCCTCTTGCCCGCTACCAGGTTGCCCACAATCATAGACGCTGGGCCCACCTCTGTCCACAGCACCAAATAAAAGGAAAACCAAATTGTTCAAATGATTGCGCTATTAAGGGCTTTTCACACGGGAGCTACACAACGCCTGTGCTCGCTTGCATCTGCGTGGTTGCATTGCGCTCCTCGTGTGAGAAGAAAAAAGGTTGAACGCATTTCAACTAGGGCAGCAGGCAGGCGTGTGAGAGTAGGGATGGGACGATATGAAAATTTCATATCACGATTATTGTGACCAAAGAAATTTAGCGATTTACGCTATTATCGTGATAATCAAAATATCCCCAACATCCATTATCCTGGGGTGGAACATTTGCCTGCGACGCGTTGTGAGCTTGTAGATCAGTATGTATATTATAAGTACGTTTTACCAATAGAGGGTTTAAATGGTACCGGATATGCAGCTCAGCAAATAAAAGGTGAATTGATCCCAGTGCTTGACGGAGGACGATTTCACGATAAATTAAATCTCCACGATAAGATTATCGTGATAATATCGCTTATCGTCCCATACCTATGTGAGACACCAGCACGGGCGCGACAGTTTCACAGGATCGTACCCGCTTGTCGCTACGACTGTCTGATTGCCTGTGCTTCCCTACCTGCCCACTCAACTCTCGTTGAAAATTAATTAATTAAGAGGTGTCATCGCTTCCCATGTGAAAGGGCCGTTATGTGATGTTCAGTGGTAGAAAAAGTAATTGACGTAAAAGTATCAATACTGCAATGTAGACATACTCTGTTACAAGTAAAAGTCCAGAATTATAAATTTACTTGAGTAAAAGTACAAAAGCATTGGTACCAAATATACTTAAAGTATCAAAAGTAGAAAGTACTCATTATGCAGAATGTCCCATTTCACAAGTTCAAAATGTATTAAGAATAGTTGGAAAACAGCAGATCTACAAGCTCACAAAGCGTCGCATCGCAATGCATTGTGAGCTTGATTTAAAATGTACCCCCATGAAATCAATGGGGGTACAAAATATAATCAAATTATTGTCTTGGGAATGTGACAAATACAAAAATAAATATTTAACTCAAGTATCCATCCATCATTTTAGGGGTGGACTACTCCTTTAAATACAGTACTTGAGTAAATAAATGCACTTAGTTACTTTACAACACTGGTGATTGTCTTTGTTTGTTCCACCAGTGAAGTAGTCTCTTGTGGCCAGGCTGTTGACTCCCACGATTTGCAAATGCTCCCGTCAAACAGTCTGGGCCGGGGCAACGGAAGACTGATGATGAGTATGGAATAAAGCGGAAGTGAAGCAACCTCCTGTCCCAACTACCGTTTCATTTTTACCATTGCGCATATTTATCCTAATATAAATAAAGAAAAAATATTTAGCTTGCTGCTTAGCAGAAATTATATTTTAAAATATATTTTCGTGAATGGAAATGACAGCTTCCATTACTCGGATTTCAGGAGCTGTAGTTCCAGACTCTATATAGCATTCAGAGATTGTGGAACAGTTGTCTGGCTACACGAGACTACCAGTGATGTGACGTACCTGGCTGTTTTTGCCGTGGCTTGGGCAGGTTGGTGACACAGGTGTGGGGGCACATGAGCACGTTGCAGGGATGCAGCGCCCCCTCCAGGAAGCGCTGCTTGGTCTCTGAGATGTGAATGCCGCCCAGCGGGGCCTTGGGCAGCGTGTTGGCAGGGACCAGCGCCAAGCAGTACACCCCTACCTGATGGATGCTGTCTATGGCCTGGGAGGAAGACAGAGAACAGTGGGGAGGTTCAGGTTCAACTTTATTGTCATGTTTAAATGCTCTTGATTTAACACAATGGACACACCATCCTAAAATCAACTGCAGATCTATATGAGGTTGGTTTATGAATGTAAGGTATGCTGACAAGAAAACACATCCATGACATGACAATCCTTAATAGTTCTGCCTCTTCTGTCTGGCTTATCGATTTTAAAATGATTTGTTTTGTATTATTGTGGGTCGTTTCTATTTAATCAGAATCAGAATAATATATTTTGCCAGGTTTGTTTGTACGTATGAGGAATTTGTCTCTGTTACAATGAATAGCAACCGTATTTTACAAATTACGTATTTAATACATCATTTGTAAATGTTGCTATACTGTTGCTAAATAAATACAATGTATTTATGTATTAGCTAATTACTGAATATTATATAAGCATAAATAAGTTAGAAACCATATGTACTACATCATAGATTACTGAGGCTATAACAGAATTAATATGCAGGTCGTTATGTTTAGGTGTGGCTGCGTGGTATGATTGAGCCACCAGGGTGCCCTTACCTTAACCTAAAGAGTGAGCAGACATTACAGTATAGTTCCAAATAGTAGACCGGTATTTAAAAGAACCGGACGGCTATTTGCGACACTTATTTGCGTCCATTTGAAAGGCGGTGTCAGAGTCAGACCCCCGGTGGGTATTTGGTGCCTGGCGGCTATTAGCCCCCAGTCTACTATTTGTAAATATACGGTACATTAAAATAAGCTGTACCTCTGCTCTCAGTGAAGACGCGTTACCTGAAGGACACGGCTCATCCACTGGAAGCTGTCTTCCTCAGAGGCGTCTGGTCTCTGTTCAGCAACCACAACGATCCTCTCGTCATGAAGCACAGCCACAGAAAACACTGCTATCCTGGAAAGCACAGGACATTACTGTTGGAACTCCACACTGAAACACATTGAAATTCTCTGTTTTCCTGATAATTTGAATACCACACAGGTATGTTAATGCAGCTTTTGGTCAATGGTTAAAACTGTGGGTAAATCGTGTTGCCAATTGCTGGCAACCATGTCATAAAAGCAAAAACGCACTGGAGGCCATGATGTATCGCAATCTATCCAGGCTATGGGGGGGTTACGTCTGCATTTATGTCAGGACACAAAATACCCACCACCATGATATAATCACAATATACCACGGCCTCTCATGTATCATTGCTCATTGCAACATGTACGGTCTGTTTTAGCGGTGACTGAAACAGTACAGGAATAGTACATTCTGAAGTTGGGTACAGTACATGGAAACGTTTAACAATAGTTTTTAAATGTCCTCCTCACCTCCCCCTGTAAACAAACTTCATGGGTTCCACCGCCAGCGCCGTGGCCACCACGTCATCGGCGTTGTGTCTCCGCCCACTCACCACCATCAGCCCCTCCATCTTCCCCACAACAAACACCAGGTTGTCCTGGTGACGGCACATGACGAGGTTCAAAAGGTTAGAATGTGACATGACATGTAGCCACCCAGTGTGTGTCAAATCTACAGCGGACCAAATACAGTTTCACAGTCCATACATTTGGTCGAGTCATACCGTAGAAGTAGATGGTTGATCACTTGAGCCCTATATATAGCACTTTGGTGTACGGCAAATAGTGGAAATAGCATAAATGATCTAGTGAGCTCGTAGAGGGGCTATTTTCACAGAATGTTCACCTATTATGACATGGCCAGGATAAGGATGCTAAGGTGCATAGCATGAGAGACATGGGACTGACAGTAGTACATTCATGGACGGTGTAGATGAACAGAATAATAAAAGTGAACTGACGGGTCCCAGAAAGCCAAGTAGCGAGGTCCTGGTGAACGGTCTGTCGCTGATTGGAACTCCAGACAACGTTACCGGGATAGTCTGCAACAAAGACAGTGAGTACTCCATTAGAAACGTGCACATGTGACTGAGCACACACTCAGATCTTCAGTCTACAGTTACGATGGGATGCTATGACGAGGATGGACACCAACCTCAAAGATGTTCTTGGTCATGCCAGGGAGGCCGTAGTAGGCAACACCAGTGCTTCCCGAACTCACACAGATCTCGCCCACCTCGTCCGTCTGGCAGAGGTAGGGGGTCCCCTCCACTCGCACCACGCACACCAAGGCTGGGGGCACACCGTGATTGATGACATTAGGGCTGCAACTATCGACTGTTTACTTGCCGATTATCATATCAATTACGTTTGGATCTATCAAATAATCGAGAAGCGCTTCAAAAAACGTCTTATGTGAAAATAAGCATGTTTAAAAAATTATGAACATGTAATATAGCTTTTATAATCAAATATATCGATTAGTCTGGTTAAGCACTTAATCAAAATAAGGTCATGTCAAGCAAACATAGCAAAAATAGCTGTAGATACATGCCACTGTAGATCAGCTACAAGCTGCAATGCATAGTGATGTGATGCATTGTGCCCAATTAAATTTTTTAAATAATTTTATAATAGATTCAACCGATTAGTTCAATTTATTGTTGCACAATGTACATGATATGAATTATAAATAATGAGGATGATAACTTGAACAGTAAAACGAATGACACAAAGACCGTTTGTGTCTTGGATGTTTTCAGAATAAATGTCTGGCATTTTTGTCATTGCTGACATTGACTGACTGCCTGTGAGCAGACTGAATATCTGTTGAGAACAGTACGAACGGTGCCTGCTGAGCGTGGTTCATTCAGCCGTACCTCCAGGCATAACCTGTCCCACGTCCTGAACCGTGAGGACAGAGAGCTTCTCCTCCGTGTCGACGCGGATCACACTGTGGCTCAGCCCACCCATAGACAGCACCGCCTTCCCTGGAGGAGGAACACCCATCTCTGGTGGTCTGCAAGACACCAAATAGTTTATATTAGTTATTGTGGCGATGATGACTCACTAGTGGGAGTCCACCTAAACTTGGGTCAGGTCAGGCTTTGGACAATAGGTAGGAACGTTTCCAACCCTGGCGTGTCTTGGCTACACCATCTGTCCCTCTGTGGGACTAGGAATAGTTCTTCTCTTATTTATTTAAACATATCAAATATGAACACATATGTGTTTAACATACAGTCCACCAAAATCTGTCTCAATGTCAGTGACTACGGGCTATTCTTAAGCTGAAGCTCAACCAAAGCATCTCTGAAAGGGTACACAATTCTTAAGCTGATAAGATGATACATGTTACGCTCTCAAGATTGATTATTGTTAAACATCTGCATTACTTAATTTACAAGAAGTCTACACAATTAGAGAATGTAGAAGAATTTATATTTTAATCAACGTTGGCCCGTTATCTCTCCTATAGTACCAACATCAATACAGCATGGAATGGTGGACAAAAATCTTATCCAACGACAATAAAATATTCTCAAGTTTGGGGTCTGAGAGGCTGAATCTCATCAAATGGTGGTCCGTGGCTCAAAGGCGAAAAAACAATGGACCAGGTTGAAAACCACGGAGCTGGAGAGGGTTGTTTTTAAATGCGGTGCATTAGCGACAGCGTACCTCCGGATGGCGACAGTCATGGCTTCTGAAGAGCTGGCACATGGGCAGATCACCTCAGGTCGCAGTCCACGTGCCTGGAACACGTTGAGGAAGGCATCGCAGGAAGATATTGACCCTGTTGTCAAGTGCAAATGCGGTCAATCAAATGCACACACAGACGCACAAAAAACAAAGCCACCCACACACACGAAGAAGATCCGAATCAATACTTGAGAGGTTTTGACCGTAGGAGTTTGGAAAGAGGCAGTAGATGTGAGAGCGTGTTAAACTGCTGATTCTCAAAGCCAGGACAGGGGAGCACTAAGCGTCCAAAGGGATCAGAATTCACTTTACACTGAGGCCTTTACAGTGTAGATTGGGGTCCCAGAGATATAAAAATAAAAACTATATACAATTGGGGGCCTATTGCATTTGAAACTGGGTGTTCTCTTAAAATAGAAAAAGGTTGAGAATCACTGTGTTAAAGTGAGTGTCTGCTGGTACACTCACAGGGGTTGGCTCCGTCTGCTACGATCAGCATGCGCAGTGAGCTCAGGCTGAGATCCCGCTGGTCTCTCTGGGCCAGCAACGACCAATGCATGTCCCTGGACTTCACCACGGCTACCCGCGCTGTGCATGGCATGGCACGCACCAAGGTGTGTGTGTGAGAGAGAGAGAGAGAGAGAGAGAGAGAGAGAGAGAGAGAGAGAGAGATCAATACAGCAGTCTATACCAGTATTACCAAAACAATGGGTTGGGACTCATTTTTAAGGGTCTCAAGCAGATATCCCTTTTTTTGTTTCCTTATTATTATTATTTCAGAACGTTTTCATAAATGTCACAAAAGAAATGAATCATGAATAAATACATAAAAAGAAATGCCATACATAAAAAATATATATTCCCTAAGAAGTTGTTAAAATAACAGATCTACAATCTCACAATCTCACAACACATAACATGGCGTGAGCTAGAAAGTTTGGGAACCACTGCTCGGGAACCACAGAGCATGCATGCTTACAGCCAGTCACAAGTATCACAGGGCCTGATATTGATTCAGTGGGGTAGTGAGTCTGACTCTGTTACTAAGACCTGATTCACTACTTGTTTGCAAGCCGGGGTCACACTCTCCGAAAATAGCAGATCTACTCGCTCACAATGCGCTGACAGGTTATTTTCAGAGCACGACACGATGTGCAACCAAGTATGAATCAGGCATAACAGGTGAGTGAGCGGAACTCTGTCCAAACTGGAGCCGAGTGTCATCATCAGTGGTGTAAACTAAAGTAACTACTGTAAGTAAATTTACTTAAAGGAGTAGTTCACCACTTTTCAACCTGTCTTCATATAATAGGTCCTCACTAATGTTCATGATAAAATATCACAATTTTTTTCTACTCAGTCCAAGTCTCCTAGGAGAGCTGTGGGAAGTTCAGAGTCCATATTTTTGAGTGAGGACCAATTATATGAACATAGGTTGAAAAGTGGTGGAGTGCCCCTTTAAGTACAGTACTTACTACTTAAGTACAACTTTGAGGAATTTGTACTTTACTTGAGTATTTCCGATTTCTAATACTCTAATATTATACTTTTACTTCATTACAATTATTTGAAAGGTTTAGTTACTAGTTACTTTGTAGTTTTGGATTATTATCACAAGTAACACTCCCTGGGGTAGAGTAGCGACTGTCAGGTGGCGCTGAAACAACAGAGCACTGCAGCATTGATCATTTTACTTAGGTATAAAAATGAGAGTGCTTTTCCCACCACTGAGTGTCATTCAAGATGGGGAGCTTCCTCCACTCAGCCCTCAGTGCCCTCATGCACATCTGATGAAGATAAGACTGTGTGAGAGATCCGTGACTGAAAAGAAGAGCTATCACTTTAACCCTGGCATATCAGAACAGATCAGATCAGATCGGATCAGGTCCAATGGAGAGAACAGCTCCAGAGTACCAGTATACGGCTGCATACCCACTGGGCCGCACAACAACCAATGACTGATATTATAAGTAAAATTAAATAACTCCACAACAGTTGATAAGAAAGTGGCAAAGAAAGAGGACAGTAAAATGCTCAGAATTACTTTACAAAATGGATGGTGACAACAAACCATTGAGTGACCTCTAGATCTACTGCACATATAAACACAGCTGCTACCTTTAAACACATTTTAAATCTGATGACATCAAACCGTTGTACTTTACAATACAAACCCCAAAATCAATCCTCCAGTTCTAGGAAACACAGAAGGGGGGGAACTTTTTTCTATTTCCACACAACTCCTCTAAGGTATATTAATGACATAGTTCAATATTGAAAATGGGTGGCTCTTCCCCTTTAAAATAGTTTTGAGAAAAAAATGCTGCTTTTCTGTCCCAAAGCGACTGCGAATGACTGCTGCTATTTGTTCCAAAAAGCATAGCTATGTTTACACAATGATGTTCCCCCTCCAACTGCATATTATGTTCCCTTTTTCAACTGTTTATTATATTTTGACACTTGCTTTGGCAATGTAAACAAACATACTTTTCTCATGCCAATAAAGCTCCTTTGAATTGAATTGAAATTGACAACACCGAGTAATGCTTCATTTATACACCATCGTACGATGGTGCCACACACGGGACAGCCGATCTATAACCTCACAACATGTCACTATGCGATGCATTGTGACCTTATAGATCGGCAATGTGTGTGTGTGTGTGTGTGTGTGTGTGTGTGTGTGTGTGTGTGTGTGTGTGTGTGTGTGTGTGTGTTTTCAGAACTGTAAACAGCATTTATTTTCTTATTTAGTTTTATGACTTTTTGATATAATACAGTGATTTATTTGTCTGTCATTCAATGTTATATGAGGTACTGTCATGTACCTTTTCCTATGCAAACTTCTAATAAATTCTTCACTCAGTCAATCAGAAGTGATTGAAAAGATGACACTGATGTTGCCTGGCTCTCCTCACCTTTGTACGTGTGCACTTTCTGTATCCAGGACAAGGGGTTGACTTTCATCAGGGAGTAAGGGATGCTGATGACGTGCATCCGGTTCATCACACTCTGCCATGCAAACACACAAACAGAAGCACTCGTTACATTTATACCCGCATATCTGACAAAACACCTCAAAAATGATTAGTGTCACCCACAGCCACAATACTAGAGGGAGTGTAGACAACGATCTGCCCACCCCAGAGCTATTCAGTAACTGCATCTATAATCCATGTACCCTGTGTATTTCTTTGTTGTTTCTGCTGGCATATTGAAAAAGCAATTATAAGTAGACCACGTCATTTTGCAGATACATCAAATCTGATCAATTTGACAAGACAGCTATCCCATGTGTTTATCGTCAATGCATTCACACTCTGTTACAACACCATTTCCAATACTGACAGCCAGTGAGCTGTCAACAAAACTGTGGAAGAAAATCTGTGCCATTTGAATATCTAACCAGGTCTTAACCACTTACCGGCTATACTTAGGAAACCTGTTGGCTCGGTACTGGCCTACTGGGTCTGCTTTCGTCCCTTTACGCTAAATCACTTGTTCGGGATGGGACACGGCCGCGAAAGCTCAAATTGAGAAACACGAATATCGAGGGGTGAATGTCATTGCTTGCAACAGGTCAGGTCTAAATCCTCAAATTGTAGTCTGATTGAAACAAACGCCTTTTAATAACGTTTTCTTGCGTTCGCTCTCATCGCTGTCTATCAGGATGAGGTGTAATGGGCAGCATGTCCATATCTGGAAAATGAGCGTGGATATCTCTCTCTTCTGCTTCTAATCAAACAAGCAGCCTATCGGCATTAACAGAGGATATGGGAATGGGACCACTCACAGTTAGCACGCCATGCCATAATCCCGCATCTCTCTTGAAGTCGAGGACGTTGGTTATCGTCTCAGCTGCAAGTCAAAAAGAGATTTTGTTAAGGTCGACGAGGTTAAAGCGGCGTTAAGATATGGAAACAAGATGCAGTTACAACATACCCGGCAGCAAGCTCACCGCTGTTCTTTACCAGCACAATTTCACTTGGATGTTCTCATTATTCTACGCAAACGTAATCCCTTGGAGAGGAGAGGCTGACCCTGATAGTAGTTCAAATGAGTCAAGAACCAAAGCCAGCCTCAGAAACAGGTCTGGAGATTCTCCGTGGGATTCTAATGCAGTTAGGAGTTATTTAGGGTGAATCTGGGACACCAGGGGAAAATATGTGTCTTATGTTCTCCCTTTCTCCATCCCTCTATCTATCTCTCTATCTCTCTCTCTCTCTCTCTCTCTCTCTCTCTCTCTCTCTGTAGAGCTGACCCAGGTCTGGCGCTTAGAGACACAACCAGTTTAACAGTTACACTTAATTCTAATTCCACTTGAACCGGAATGATATAATGAACTATAATGAATTCCAAACAGATGTGCTTTTCGCTGCTGCTGTTGCTGTGGTTTTCATTCACAACTTTATTCGCAACTGTGAGACAAGTGGTCTTGGTTAAAGAAGGTGCAGTACTATTACATCCATGATCGGTTACCACACGGGCACCACAACTGCTACTGTAATAAACATAAACTGCATATACTGAATATGTATTGTTATTGTATTGTGTATTATGGAGCCCCTCAACCTAAGGATTTCACAGTGCATGTACTTGTACTGTACATCTTAGTGACTCAATAGGCCTTGAACTATATGACAATACTTCATTGGATGACGAATAGAGAAAATAGCCAATCAACAAGTGCAATGCGACGTCGCCATGTGAAGTTGCGATGTGTTGTCAGCTTGTAGATCTGCTATTTCTTGAAACATTTTCAAAGTATTTTTTTCACCTATAATGACATGCCCAAAATAGAGACAGAAGGATGAAAGTGGTTGAAGCCATATTCATAATCATAGGGCCCTATTTTCGCAGGTGCCTTTTTTTGCCATTTTTTTACTATTTTGAAAAATATCTTTAAACATGTCGATGTACAGTATATCGGCTATTTAAAATATTTTTAAAAATAGTAAAAAGAAAAAAAAGGCAAAGCAGTGTAGGGATAAAGGATAAGGCACCAACAGAAATAGGGCCCCTACTGTAAGCCATTAGGTGAAGGGACGTGATGCTGGAAAGTGGGTGATGTAGGTTAAGATTATGCAACCAATTCCCACCTGCAAATTGGTGAATGAAGCACAGCGCACGCGCAGAGTCACAGAGTGAAGCAGGGCTAATTTAGAAACAGGCACACAGTGTCCCACTCACCTTCAGTGTATCCGCAGGCCTGTGTGAGGGCGTGACAGTGAGACAGCATGGCTGAATGGGACACAGTGATCCCCATCGTGCTGCCTTCCTTGCTGGTCTTATACTGGAGATGAGAACACATCACAAGCTTTGCTGGTGTCATATTATAGTATACGGTATATCGTTGTTGTCGGGTGGAAACCTTGTATGTCCAAAACCTTCCCTTTTTTCGTTATTATTTTAAAAACGATTTAAAATAACGAAAATAGCCGATCAACAAAGGTGTTGTGTGCTTGTAGATCGGCTATTTTCACTACTTTTGTGCAACACTCTTGTATGATGAAGTAGGGCTTTAATTTACGAAAGAACATACTATTTTGAAACTCAGAGATACAAGTTTTCCGCCCGACAGTGACGATATATGTCAACGAGCAACTCATTGGGATACATGTACACTGTAGGTACAACAAACATAGAAAACTGTATTTAATCAAAAAAGTTCAAACTTCTACATGGAAGGCCTAATCGGTAAACACACTGCACTAACCTCTATGTAGGCGATTTCATTGGTGGCTTCCCGAATTTGAGGGTACCAGTCTTTAGGGGGCTTCACGACATGCTTCCCGTCTGTGACAAACCACAGCAACCGCGGCCACCCTGCGCGGACCACACACACAACACGTTCAACCCACTTACGCTACAGAGTGACGAATGTTGGAAAGCAGTAGGCCCAAGGCCCTGACTACTCGCTGGGTCCTTTATAAAAGATCTGCTATTTTTGAAAAATCGTGAAAATTAGTGCAAGACTTTGAATATTTTTTAACCCGATTCTATGAATGTCTTCTAAATCCTTCTTCTAATAATCAGTGGTTCTCAAACTTCTTCATGTCAAGGAGCCCCACAATTACATGCATTTTGCCGCGGACCCCCATCTCAAAATATGTTGTTCCAGGGACCCCCCAGAAGCAAATATTTGAGTTACAAATGATCACTTTTAAAAATATATATTCAAAGACTTGCCAAAAAAACATGATTTTTCAAAAATAGCAGATCTACAAGCTTGTATATCTGCTATTTTTCAATAGTTAAAGCATTAAATAATTCTAGGCCTAAAAGGGTTAAAACCAGAAACGAAAACCAAATCCAAAGCATGGTACCTACCTTTGAAGGTAGCGACCTCCCCGGTCTGTGCTTTGGGCAGGCCTTTCTGACAAGCATCGGTGGTCAGTGCCAACGTCACGCCACAGCTGCCCAACAGGAAGCCGATCTGCTGACTTCCTGCGTCCTGCGGAACCCAAGGAAAATGAAGGGATAGATCTTTGCATTCTGGTAAAACTCAAAAATAACTGTACTGTATATAAAATACAGGCCATAAAAGTCACGGTTTTGAAAAACCCATCCTTCAGCATGGGTGAGAGAGACATGTGAGATATGTGAGCTGCTGTGATAGGAGAATCATATCAAATGGAATAAAGACTACTGATCATGGTGTATACTTTCCTGCACGGTCTGCATTGAATAATGAAAACTATTTCACCCTTTCAATTGTACATAATATCTTATTTTGATTGTATTATATTGATTGATTGTATTGTCTTTGTACACTTCCGCTTTGTTGCGACCGTAGATCGCATTTACTATCAAACCCTGCACAAACTGTGAGTGAGTCAGTCTGTCTGTCACACCTCACACGTCACACTTTTTCCCTGCTTATATCTCCGCAACCGTTGCCCCGATCCATGCCAAATTTTGCACACACGTTCCTTGGCTGCCAAACTACAACCTCCAAGGACCCCCGGAGCTCCAGGGACCCCCAGGTCCCTGGGGGACCCCCAGATGTAAAAAAAGACCAAATGCGCAAACATGACCAAATGACCACCCCAACGGGGCTGCTCACGGGGAATTCCCGGGGACCACCGACTCCTGGTGCTCCAGAACGGATGCAAAAGTGGTGGCGCCCCCAGTGGAGGACCCCCTACACTGCAGCTCACATAAAATGCCGTAACTCCGGCTAGGAGCGACCGGGACAGCCGGGGCCGGTACCTATTCGTCCGCCTTGCCGGCACGGAGACCCCACCCCTCATTTCTCACATGGCCCTCTTCTAGCGCCACCATGAGGCCGATTCTTGAAAAACACATTTTTGGACACTGCTCCTACAGATTTTGCCCTAAAATCACGAAAATCACTACACAGTATGTCTACACTCATGTCATCAACATGGATCAGGAAGATTTTGGCAAAACACATTTTTGCCCTATTTGTGGAGATAAGTGACCTACGGTCGCTTATCTCCCGATTAGGGAGCCTTACTGGTAATATAAACATATTTTTTCTCATGCCAATAAAGCCCTTTGAATTTAATTTAATTGAATTGAATTTAATTAAATTGACTTGAGACAGAGAGAGAGACAGAGACAGAGAGAGAGAGAGGAATGATGACACCTCAATAGACATCAAAGCAACAGCAGGTGAAATGGTGACGTGAAGGCCAGTCGCTATTAAAAACTACACCGCTGAGCCTCAAAGCCCAGTCACAGCAGGAGATGAAATCCAGGATCTGAGATGCAATTGTTTCAATTAGATCTGCCGTGTAAAGTTGCTGCACAACGAATAGCAAAGATAGCTAGCTGATATACAAGCTCGCAGCACGTCGTGAAAATTGGACATTTTAACACATTGTATTCGAGACAGTGAGTGAATTTGAGTTTTTAAGTCCCTTGAACAGTTGACCTCAGATCTAATATTTTGACTGGTATTACAGAATACAGATCATTGCTCCTCTGAGATCTCATTAATTACAGCACGGCATCCAGCAAGAGCATGCTTATTGGAGCAGCCAATAACAGACATTGATATTCAGGCAGGCTGTATGGGAGGACCAGGGCTGATGACTTTGTTCCTGTTTTGGTTGATGGATGGACTAGCAATACATCCTAACGTTTAATCACTTCTTTGGAGATCCACATTATTGTTTATGTAAGGATACTGTACACATGACCATTACAACAGCATGATTGGGGTTTAAAACCAGGTTTAAACTGTAAGTCAGGGAGGGGGTCTTCAACAGGGGGTCCGGGACCCCTAAGGGGGTCCTCAGAGTTACTACAGGGGGGCCGCCAAATCTTTGTGTGATAAGTTAATTCTTTTAAATTAACAACTTGAACCCTCGCATCCCTATTCTTGGGAGAATGAGGCGTTGAGAGCTTGTAGATCGGTATTTTCAGCAAATAGGTTCGGTGTAGAGGTAAAAAAAAATACAGAGTGAAAGGTCAAGTTTAGTAAGTAACGACGATTTAAGTGGTCAAACATCACACATTAACACAAATCTAACAGACTGATGACAGTGCTGTCAAACACGTTTATGAATCTATCTATGAAATCAATGAAAATCGGTATCACACATTTATACAATATGTGGAGGGGGTCCCTGCTTCATCTCTCTCTCAACTAAGGGGTCCTGCCTGAAAACGAACGAAGACCCCTGCTGTAAGTAGTTATTATCACATGCTGAAATCAGCCACAGTTCAACATGTATTATTTCCATGAGTGAGTCATAAAGTAATTTTTTAGACGTAATTCCACTAGGGGTCTCTGCTGCCCATCATTGGCTATGTAGAACAACAGCTGGCACTAGGTAAGACAAACTCAATGAATTTCATATATTCCTATTTTCTAGTAATAGAAAAAAAAGCAGGAAACGCTGCGGCTGGGGCCTTGTAGGACTTGTTGCCCGGAGGTGGCAGGCATCCGTGTCAAGGACCAGGAGCAGGGTAGTGGTTGTAGGAATGTTGCAGTTTACCTTGCGAAAGTGAGCGGCACTTCAATGGGCACGGGCACCAGCTCTGCCAGGATGACAGCCATAGAACGCCACCATGAACATCACAGGGTCATTGTTCGGGATCACAAGTGCAACCTGCAAGAGCATCAACAAACAACGTCACCGCCTGCAACAAGTTCTATCACCAGTGGTGGGAAAAGCACTCACATTTCTTACTATATTCAATACTGCAATGTAGAAATACTCCATTACAAGTAAAAGTCCCAAATACAAAATTTGCTTGAGTAAAAGTACAAAGGTATTGGCATCAAATTATCTTATAATTATCTTATCTGTGTATGTAAGTAATCTGCGTATCTCGAGAACCGTTCGTCCCCACCGGCTTCAAATTCGGCACGCGCGTTCCCTCGCCGCGGCGTGGAGTGCAGTGCCCGGCCTCGACCCGACCCGATAAGCGTTTTCCGGAACCGTCTGCTGACTCATTCTGACATCACTCCTGCGCAAATAGACGATTCTTCCACACTTTTACTTTGCACTCTAGGTCAATTATGCAGAGCTGATGTCTGACATCAGGGTATTCCGGACCAGCAAAAAAGGCTCTGACATCACGTACGCCACATGAGTCAACACAGACTTCGGCACACGCGTTCCCCGCCGCAGCGGGGAGTGCAGGGCTGCCATTTGATTTCCAAGCAAGCTTTGCAAGGCGAGGAGGAGGAGGGAGGAAAAGAAAACAAAGCAATGCGCAACATCAAACTAGCAGTCTGTTTAACAAAATCACATCACAACAATTTACAGGACCAGGACAATGCGAGCATATTGTTATGAAAATTAACCGTGAAACCGTTAAGCATAATCGGTTATTTCTTAACGGTCGGCTAACCGATTAACTGGTTAACCGCCGACACCCCTAGCCTCGACCTGACCCACGGTTTTCCGGAACCGGCGCACGCGTTCCCCGCCACAGCGGGGAGTGCAGAGCCTGCCTCGACCCGACCCGATACGCTAAAATGGATGCAAACTGACAGATACAGATATCTCCATATATGGGCATAAATGGACACAGGTAAACAGATGGTCAAAACGGGTCCTATGACACAGGTATAATGGGACCATTCGCCCCACCGGCCTCAAATTCGCCCTACGAGTTCCCCGCCGCAGCAGAAGTGATGTAATTTTTTTTCCGATACAGAGATCTCGATATATGGGCATAAATGGACACAGGCAAACAGATGGTCAAAATGGGTCCTATGACAACAGGTATAATGGGGTTTGCATTAAAGGGTGAGGCATTCATTCCCTATTTACATCATTCCCGAGTAGTCCGGTCCCCGACTAGACGCTCGGCGGCCCGAAGGTTATACTTAAAGTACCAAAAGTAAAAGTACTCTTGTCCCGTTTCAAGTTTTCAAATATATAAACATTTTGAAGACCATAGCCCTGAAATGTCTGGGATTCTGGGAATGTATGTATGTATGTATGTCGGTGTCTCATCATTAACAGCCAATGAGGGACCAGCATTCCTGGTGATGCCACTGTTGATGTCAGCAGAGTTTGGTATATGCGGCCTGTGTGTACGTGAGGCGCAGGTTATCACCTCGACAGAGTGCAGTTCTAGTTGTTGTTTTGGTCAATGTATAACCTCAGGCCCAGATTCTTCCAGAGGGAAGTTTTCATCATTCAGCCTTTACTTACAATGGAGAGCTGTACATATGTGGTTGATGCAATGGTCAATTGAAGCAGCACTTCACTGATGTGTGGAAATTCAATCCCGAGACCTTCTCCTGGAAGAAGGTTGAGCCCAAGGGGAAACACCCATTTTGGATGTCTGGTAGGTCCTGTTGCATGGTGGGAGATCGTATCATCCTCTTCAGAGGATACAGAGACAAACCCAGTTCCCTGTTCATCATAGACTTGAGTCCTAGTCTTAAGACATTATGTAAGCTAGCAGTTATTCAGTACGATCTGGAGCAGTCTGAACTCCCACATGACATCAGGTGGGAACTGGCAGCCATGACAGCAACTGAATAAGTAATAACCACAGATATAAAAAGCTCGATCATCCTCATCCGCCACTGCAGGTCATTGGCGTGACTGGTAAAACAGGACTGGCGGAAGTGTGGAAGGCACACTTCCACTCAAAGTGACTACTGACCAATCACAGTGCGTCTTTTCTGGGATTGGATTGAGGAGACAAACGTTTACTTTGCCAAACAAGTGCCTCTGGGAAAGAGGGAAACATCTGATTGCCTAACGAACGTCCCCTTCTCCTTCAGAATTCAGGAAGCTTGCCTAAAGAAATTCCAGTCCTCTTTTACCAAAGCCCCAGAGTCAGAAGAGGTGTCTACCTTTCTATGTCTATGCCACAGTAATAGAGATGTGGTGGAGTAGGAGTAAAAGTACAGAAAAATTGACCTCAAGTTAAGTAAAAATACCTCAAAATTGTACTTAAGTACAGTACTTGAGTAAATGTACTTAGTTACTTTACACCACTGTCTATCACTACAAGACGGTAATTGGGATTTCTCCTTTGGTTCAGTAGGACTAACTGAACCAAGACAAGAAATACCATGATTTCGCAAATAAACGATGAGCAAGGTTGCTTCTCAGCTACACACTGTAGCTTTTTGTATAAAAAGGCAGAAAACAGTCACACAATACAGCACTGAATGGAAACAAGGGACACTGAATAGAGATATACTAAAATATTTATATCAATTATTTTAAGCCTAGAAACAAGCCATCCAGGATCCTGGTGAATCATGACCATGAAACCTTTGATTATGTGAAAAAAAGAAAATTAATTTGCTAAACAAAGTGTATTTTTTAAACGTAGTATATCATACAATTAAATATTTGAATATTTACTTTCAAAGAATCAAAGGTTTTATGGCCAGGCTTGATTCTAGGCTTAAAATAATTTATATCAATATTTTAGTAAATCTCTATGGAGAAAATTAATGGTTGATTTTGTAGTGGCACCAGAAAACCACACCCACTGCTATGGGACCTATAGGAAGTTAGGAACCAAGCAGTAGTTTGATTTGCATTTTTAACATACAGTAGTAGCAGGGTGAAACTGTAAATGATGTCCGCATTGGCCCCAGCGTTAGGGACTGCATTAAGATATGGTCATATTTCATGACTTACTCTGTCTCCCGGCACGAGTAAAGGCTCGTTCCTGGTGCTTAGCTTGTTCAGGAGAGTGTAGGCCAGTTTCTGACTGCGTGTCCATAGTTTACCTAAATAGAGAATGTATAGCACATTATTTATATTCATACAGGGGGAAGGGTATAGACAACTGGTATAGACCAGTGGTTCTCAACAAGTGGTCCTTTAAGGGGTTCCAGGTCAGGTGGTTCCCAGCTAAATGATGGAGAGTTGGTAACCAAATGGACCTTTATAAATCTTTAACTCTTGAGAGTGTAAAATGCATATCATACGCTCTCAAGAGTTAACTTATTGTTAAACACCTGAATTAATGAATTTACAAGAAGTCTACACAATTACAGGATGTAGAAGAATTGTTATTCTGATCAATGTTTTCCTGTTATCTCTCTTATGGTACCAATATCAATGCAGTATAGAATTGTGGACAAAATCGTACGACAACAAAATATTCTATGTTTTGGGTCTGAGAGGCCAAATCTCATCAAACGGTGGTCCGTGGCTCAAATGCAGAATAAATAATGGACCTTGATGTGAAAAGGGTTAAAAACCACTTGTCTATACTGTACATAATTATACTTCATCTGTTCATTCGAATAGAGCGATGGTTCTCAACCTTTTCAGGGCGCAACCCCCCAAAATAATCATATTTGAACTGGCAAGCACTTACTTGGAATTGTATGAGTTGAGGCATTACATTCGTCTATTTTCAATATTCTTGCCTCTTTCTTATAATTATTATTTGACAATTTGGCCAATGTTTGACCAGTTTTTATAGTATAGTTTGTTGATTACTTTTGATGCAGTAATGGTCTTTTTTCTTTTTCTCTCTTTCTTTTTCTTAGGTATTAAAAAGTCCTTAAATTGTCACTTCACTGTCATCTGGCCCCCCCAAAAGAAAATCATGAGGGGACCCCCTCCACAGGTTGAGAACCACTGTAATAGAATAGAGTATACTCTCTTAGTCTTTGGTTTACTGATAGAGTGTCGACACCAAGGTGTGGCTCGAGGGGCAGCTGGCAATCTCCTATGTTAACACATTAACAAATAAACGATACATTCACACACACGTGTTTGTGATTCTAGGGAGAATCTAAGCGGGAAAACACAGCTCAGCTCCACGGCCTGATGTACCTACCATAGGTGAGCGTATAAACCGGTTTGCCAGCATTGTCTAGTGCAGTCAGACAGGGGCTTTTGGGATGGGTGGTTCCCCAGCGTTGCAGGGCTGCCAGCAGGGATGGGGGCCAGTTGGTCACTACCCCCAGAGGCTCTCCTTCCAGGGGACTCATCTGCTGGCCCTCGGGTCTGGGCTGGTTGGGGTCTGGCTGTTGGACTACATGACGACATACACAAACACAGAGAGAGAAGGAAGCTACATTGTACCAGTGGTTCCAAACGTGAGGTCCGGGCCCTCCTTAGTTGAGAGGGTTCCAAAGATCACGATGGGGGGCGGCACAGAACACGTCAGAGATCGCTATTCGTCATATCAGAAGTACAGTATGTAGGGCTGTCCTGGACCGCTTGTGTGGCGGTCCAGGCACCTAGGCTCAGTGTAGCCTGACAGTGTGTCACGGGTTCGAGTCCCGAGCCTGACGGGCCAGATGGGGAGTCAGTGACACACAGAAAAGTGTGTCACTGACTCCCTATCTCTCTTTACCGGCGGTCGCTTATCTCCCAATTAGGGAGTCTTACTGGTATAGGGCTCAGGTGCACACGGTTCCAGTCGGATTTAAGAAGGGGAGGGGGCTCTGAGGAAAAAAGGATTGGGAAGCACTGCATAATACAGAGGTGAACAGCGAACAAACAAGCCAAGAGGAAACCAGGCGAGGGAGGGGTCGACAATCTATTCAAATGTTCCCTAGCCACAAGATGTTCCGATATGATTAAAGCGACAAAAGTTGACAAGCTCCTTAATTTCCTCCAACAGTCACTCCTGCGTACTGTATCTCTTAACCACTTGAACCCAATACATATTTAACCGGTGTGCACCAGGGCTTCTCACCCCAAAATAGCAGATCTACCAAGCTCACAACATGCTTTTACTGAATAGGTTCTTGGACTAACTATGTTTTTTAGATTACTATTTATATGAACAGTATTTGATGTATTGATGTATTACCTTGTGCTGTCCTTGCTTATTGTAAATTGCTCTGGATTAAGAGTGTCTGCTAAATGCCTAAATTGTAAATTGTAATTGTGTCACATGAGCTTGTACATCAGCTATTTTGGCTGAATGTTTGCCCCAGAATAGGGTTTGTATGGCTAAAAGATTCTATGCAGACCGAGCAGAAGCTGTTACTGGGTAAATGAGAAGAGTTGTGAATTAGACAAAGCATAGTATCACATCAAAGAAATACTGTAGATCGTGGGTTTGGAGGAGTGGTAGGAGATGAAGGAGGAGGTTTATTTGTTCATCAAAAAGGACCCACATTAGCTGATGTCTACACCCACTAAAGCCTCTATCATAGTCCAAGGTGAAGAGCTATCACCTCACCGTGGTGTAGTTTTCTAGCTATCACCTTGGCTTTGTTATACATTTGTAGGTGATAGCTAGAAAACAACACGTTGTGAGAGGATAGCTCTTCACCTTGGGCTATGATAGAGGCTTCAGTCTTCCAGCAGGGGTCTAAGCCAGGCAATGATATACATTACATCACAAAAATAGAAATTCACAAAAACACATATCCCATAAAATATACAGTAAATAGCTTATACTAAAAAAAGAAGGAGGTTTGTTTCATTATCAGTTTCCTGTGTCAGAGGCAGCCACCGAATAAACCACAGATCGACGCCTGGCTTCTTTCACATCTGCTGCTGTGCCCAGTGCCTCCTCTTGTGGGTCCGTGTTTAAACTCTGAATACTCCACATTTTGCTGTGTATAGCTCTCTCTCCCTCTCTCTCTCTCTCTCTCTACCTCTCTTTTCCTCTCGCCTGCCCTTTAGTTTCATTATCCTCAAAATGAAACAATTCTCCTTTCTCCTAGAACACCAATGGATGTTCGAGACACACATACATACTGTAGCGGTCTGTGCTATCACTCGCCATCCTCTCAGCACTGCAGCTGCCACCAAACACTCCACTGAGGCTGCGTTGCTGCCGTCGCAGATCCCAAATCAGATCCCTCTCTCTGAGCTGGAGTAGCGTTTCTTTTTTTTTAACGGTCACCTTGCTGACGCGCTGCTATTCCTGCTGCGTTTTTCACTTTGGCGCTGTTTACTCAGCCTTGTATCCGAGTACCACCCAAAACCCACGGCGGGCTGGTTGGAATGGAGGAAATGGTTAGGTAGGGCTGGACGGTGATGGTTGGCAGGGGCAGTGTGTGTGTGTGTGTGTGTGTGTGTGTGTGTGTGTGTGTGTGTGTGTGTGTGTGTGTGTGTGTGTGTGTGTGTGTGTGTGTGCGTGTGTGTGCCCGCCCACGCAAAGGCTGCACCCAGTGCTTCCTGCCCACACCTGGTGGTCCCAGCACCACCCAAGACAGGGGAAAAACAACCAGCGATCTAACAACGTATCTATTCTGCACATCATTTAGGTGTGGTGAGGCTGTAGTGCGCGCGGTTGTGATGACACTGGCGTGAACGAGGACCGTTTTCATTAGTTACAAACATTGGGGACGGCAAAACACAGACTGAACGCTGTAGAATGATCAAGCAGGGCATTAATTTGCTAAAAAGTTAAAACAGGGGTCTTCAACGTTTTCAGACCGAGGACCCCTTAACTGAGAGAGAGATAAAGCGGGGACCCCTCTACATATTGTATAAATGTGGTATGCAGAGTTACATCGACTTGTTTGAGAGCACTGTCATGTTGATTTGTGTTAATGTTATTTCAGGCATTTAGCCACTTCAATCGTAGATACGTAGTGTAGTAAACTTGACCTTTCACTCCGTACATGGTCTGCTCTTTTTGAACTCTGCACCAAACTTCTTTGCTGACAATAGCCGATCTACAAGCTCTCAACGCCATTGAGAGCTTGTAGATCTGCTATTTTTGTCTAAAGTTCTCCTCAGAATAGGGATGCGAGGGTTCAACGTTTTTAATTGAAAATAAGAAGTCCCCTGAGTTAAAACATGAAGATAGGAGGTTTCTGCCCGACAGAAACAATATTCTTTATGATTCATTGACTGGACAGAGCGAGGCGTCCAATTACTTCCAAACCATCTTACCGTCCAGGAGCTCCTCGAAGTCGTCCACGAAGAATTCTCGCAGCGGCCGGCGCTTTGGTCTCTTCAGGGTGTTGAGCAACTGCTGGATCTTTGAGGAGACGCGACTGTTGACTGGAACACCTGGTAGAGTTGGGGGGGAGGAGCGGGAGAGAGGGAGGGGAGGGGAGGATGGGGAGAAAAAGATGTCCATGCGAGACGAGATGACGGGGGAGACAGATTTGTAGAGGATGAGAACAGATGAAGTGGAAGAACGAAGCGAAAGGAAAGATGATGTGTTGATGGAGAGATTGATGGAGGAGGAGGAGGGAACGGAGGAATGGGAAGGATGGGTAAGAGAAGACAGAGAAGGAAAAAGGTCAGACACATGAAAGACAGCCGGCTGTCAGTCACAGTAGGGTCACGCCACCTCTACCGGTCACCTGGAGGTCAACAGTTATGGTCTACCATTGTGCACACTCACTAAGAAGCAGTGGAGGACCCACAACCCTTTCTGGATCAGGGCCCACTTGAACAAAGTGTTCCCGGTCCACCCATGTGACCACTCAACACGGCATGCATTTTCAGAGCATGTTCATTTTGATGATAAATCGATCAACTATGTTCTGGCTTAGATCAATGGAACGAATGTTGAATACTTCCTACAGTATGTATCGGTATCACAATTAAAACATATTTGTCAAGGTTTTAAATAAGAAATACAAGTGTTTTGCCTACTTTATCCTGACGGCTCTAGAGACACCTTTCATAACCTCAAAAAGACTTGGGGGGGGGGGGGGGGGGTAAAAGGAGGAGAGGAGGTCTGCTGCCTAGCAACAAAGAACTCCTGTATATGCAGATAAGCGATTCATGAGATGTCTGGAAAGGTGCCCACTTCTAATCCTCTCCTGTATAATTGTTGTCGGTTTCTCCAGCGTTTTCTTACACACTTTGAAGTAGCCTAAGTGGAACGCTTATCAGGTCTACACACAAGTTCAATAAAGACGATATTATAGTACAAGTATGTTAGTCAATCAACACATACACAAACACTGATGTTTAAACACAATTTTCACTTCACACAAACAAAAGCCGAGCACGACAATACCACTAGAAAGCATCAGAGAAATCTTTGCTAAAATACAAAAGAATATGGATAGAAAGATGGATGGGGGGGCGGAAGGGGAGTGGGCCGACGCCACAGATGACAGAGGGAGAGCAATCCAGAATAAGGCTGCAACAGTTAATCGAACTAATAGATTTAAACATAATTTTAAAGTAATAGATTTAGCAGATCTATAAGCTACGAGCTTGTAGATCGTCTATTTTTGCAGGACACCACTGTACGATAAAGATGAACAATGTAAAACCAAGCTTATTAAGTGGTTATTCAGACTGATCAATTTAGTCTAGTATATGAATATTTTTGCGTTGATTTGTTAATATATACAATTCATTTCCATTTTTATTTCATTTGAAACGTGCTTCTTGACCATTCGATTTATTCAAAAAAGTAATCAACAGAATGATCACTAACAAGACGATAGATAGTTGCAGCCCTAATTCCGAACCAGAAACAGAGAGAGTGAGAGGAGAGAGAGGAGAGGAGAGGAGAGGCCCACTCACGCTTTCTTCACTCACATATAGGACACAGCTATTTGGGTCTAACAAAAAAAAAGAACTATGTGCATCCCGTGAACATTCATTAATTTCTACTATGAGGTATGAGCTCATAGTGAGCGGAGGGGGGGGGTAGATTTCAGACATTCCAGACAGCCACAGGAGACAGAGGCCACAGCTGCATACAGATGGCCTGGCCTGGCTTTTATAATAAGCTGGAAACAGACAAACTGCTTCTTCATCATCCAAGGACTGAAGCACTCAAGGGTGGGCGTCAGGAGGACAAAGGGTCACCAGAGCACCTGATGGACCAATTAGAAAGCCCCGGACACATCTGTGGACCCGGACCCCGTGCACCCCAAGAATCCTAGAAATATTAATGACATTACAGCCAGGCAACATCTTTAAAATGACAAATACCAGGCATCACCTATACAATAGTCTCTCAAGAACAGACTCTATGCTACGCGAGAGTCTGTCATTAGCGCTGTTCCAATCAGCGATATTTAGGCTACAAAGGAAGAGGAACTTTCTTTGACGATGGTGAGCCAGATTGCCTATACAATGGCTATACTTAACATATTCATGACTTTTTTATTCATGCATTTTTTATGCAATGACTGTTTGAAATGACTAAGGCGACTGACCTCTGACTAATCATTAAAACGTACATATGATAATAGCATGATAAATGTATTTAAGGATCACTGAATTATTTATAGACTATAATCCGATTTGCATTTAGCAGCAAACTGAACCCATGTAAATAATGCAGTCCAGCATCTTTCCCACCATAGACCCAAGTAGGCTACAGGACCACAACACTGTCAAGTGAACATCATGTCTCAGTGGCATACAAAAACAAAGATGAGCCTTAAAAGGTAACACCTTTCTGACTATACTATACCACCTGTGGTGTGTCGATATTAATATGCCAGAAAGACTGAACGGGTGCCATTACAAATTCCTGACACAAGATAGGGTGGGCGACCGGTCGCTTCCCAACGGGTCTGAGCACAATGGTGGGCTCGGGTGGGCAAGGAGAGAGCTTGGTATATCCACGATATTCAAGGTAAAGGTTGCAACTTTACTGCGTACAAAGACACGCTACAGTATCTGTGCATTGCTTGTCCACCGTCATGTTAATCATGAATCAATCTAACAGGATTAACTTGCAATCTAACAACTTTAGTAGCACTAACATCGCTGTAACATCAGTAGCTGTAAGTAGGTATGGGATACTAGTAGCTTGCCATGGACACATTTTGTCTGTGTACGGACATATCAATGACCTCTGACCGTGACGCATTGTGAGCTTGTAGATGTGCTATTGTAGGCACGCGCCACTGTTGCGCAACAAAGTATAAATCAAGCATAATTATTCAACAGTGTGAATGGCTCCCTGGGTAAAACCCCTACAGTATGACTACACAAACAAAGCTAACAGTTGGGGGCACCCACTGGCCTGGTGGTCAAGGCGCATACCACGTACTAGGCTATGATGCCTGCTGGCGTTGCCGGTTCGATTCCCGATCCGGACGACCTTTGCCACGTGTCATTCCCCATCTCTCTCCCCATTTCCTGTCAGTCTACTGTCCTATCGAATAAAGACATAAAAAGCCCAAAAATAAATCTTAAAAAAAAAAAAAAAAAAGAAAAGCTAGCAATTCAAGCTAGAATCAGCTTTAACAAGATCACTTTGGGAAGGAATTAGGCTTGACATCGTGTTGTGTGAAACCTCAACGCTAAAATCAAAAGCATCACGCACATGGTTGCACACTCACACAAGTTAGAATTAGATTTTTTTGGGGAAGGGTTATTGAATTTTGAGTATGGATTTTCGAATGTTTTTGAAACACACACACACACACACACACACACACACACACACACACACACACACACACACACACACACACACACACACACACACACACACACACACACACACACACACACACACACACACACACACACACACACACACACACACACACAGTTTTGACAATCAGTAGAGGTGACTTTGAAGTTAATGGTAAGAACACACACAAGGAGCAGAGCACATATAGCAGGCTGGCACAGAGCTGGAGGAATGGGTATAAATACCATCCGTTAAACCGAGGGCTCCTTCACTTCTCCACTCATACCCTGGAGGAGAGACACATCAGGCTGTCAATCACACAATCCTGCTGATGTCACAGGACTCACACGCATGATGTGTGTGCGCGTGAGCATGCACGTGTGCGTGTGTGTGTGCGTGCGCTTGTGCGTGCGTGCGTGCGTTAGAACAGGAAAGAAAAGGTCCAACAGCTAAACAGACAAGACAAAGGCAACAACAACAACAAGTAAAGTTCAGCTAGATAACAATAACAATGGTTTCCCCGGGCATGCAGAGCACCCAAGGAAGGATATTTGCTAACACCTCTCAAAGACCACATGGCACACACATATTTATTTACGCCTGAAAAATAACAGGTTTGCTGCACCGCCTTTTGCATTCACAAGGCAAGGAAAATACAGACGACGCACATTCTTGATGGGTGTGGAGTGGCAGAGAGTTGATGGCTGCAGTGTAATGAGACCATGTTCACCCTGTGTACAACGTTCAGAAGGCCTCCTTATTGCCATGTCAGCTGTGAGTTTTAAGCAGCAGCATGCCAGGACTGATACTGGAACCAAGACGGATGCGTGACACAAACATATTGCCTCAAAGGCTTATTCATGGTTCATATGGATATACGCAATACTTGTCTTGTGCTTGGTTCGACGTGAGAACAAACAATGGACTATAAGGTGCAAAGAGGAGAGACTCCACGCTGCTGATATGAAGCATCATTCATCGGATTGCTGTTCCGCAGTGCATCAGCTCAGAAACAGCAAAGAATCCTGCATTGGTAAATCCTCACTGTTCGGACAGGGGTGGGGGTACTGTGTTGGGTACTGAGTTATGTCCGCAGGCTGTTACATTTATATACACCTGGTCGGATCGCAACGTGGCAAGGAGAAACCAGCTGGATGCTCTACACACCTCTATATCAGTTCCAGTTTATGGCCTTTTGTATTTCACATAAATCAACTGGACTCGACTCGGTTGATGTAGGGAAACCTTTAAAGCTATGCCAACACAGAGTCAGCTCTGGAGATTGTTGGTGTTTTTAATATTGTGCCTTTGACGGATTCACTGGCTGATACAAGAAGATCTGGCGGTGTGTGTGTACAGTACTGTGAGTGTGTGTGTGTGCGCGTGTGCGTGTGTGCACGCGCGTGTTGGAGGGATTCTCAGTTACCATGGCAACTCGGGTGGGTGGGGGGGGGGGGGGGGGGGGGTCAGTCAGCAGCCCGTGCCAAGCTGACAGACATACATACAGATACACACGAAGAAGACAGAGGGACAGACAGCGGGAGGGAAAAGGAGAGGGGAGGTTACTCTGTGTGTGTGTGTGTGTGTGTGTGTGTGTGTGTGTGTGTGCACGTGTGTGTGTGTGTGTGTGTGTGTGTGTGTGTGTGTGTGTGTGTGTGTGTGTGTGTGTGCGTGTGCGTGTGTGTGTGTGCACGCTTGTGTGTGTGTATATGGAGGAAACTCACCATCTGCAGTCTCCATAACGCTGGTGTGGTTGTACCCCCGTGGGACGCCTCTCACAGAGGCCACCTGTGGCCGCTCGGCATGCAACGAGGGGCGCTCCGACAGCCCCGTCACGTCAGGGGGAGCAGAGTGGTTATCTGTGGTGGGCGGAGTTTCAGGGGGCGAGGGGGGAGGGGGTCAAGAGCAGTGTTGTTTTTGACGGCAAATTTTTATTTACTGTAGTTTTAGTCATAGTCTTTTGAATAAAATGTCATTTAGTTTTAGTCATAATTTAGTCACTTGAAAAGTTTTAGTTTTAGTCTAATTTTAGTCAACCAAATATCACAAGATTTTAGGCGACTAAATCTACAGTTGATTTAGTCAACTGAAATGTATTTTGGCGGGCCTTGATAGCATCGTAATGACTGGTTTTACACTTGGTTGAGTGCTGAAAATAGCTGATCTACAAGCTCACAACGCGTCGCGCTGCGACGCGTTGTGAGCTTGTAAATCTGCTATTTTCAGCACGCAATACCTGAGAGCAACCAAACATAAAATGACTCTCTTCTCCACTAGTCCCTCTTAGTTTTAGTCATCACAGCTTAGTTTTTATTTCGTTTTTATTTTGTTTTTCGTCAGTGAAAAAAACATTTTTCGTCATAGTTTTAGTCGACGAATTCAACACTGGTCAAGAGGTCAAACGCTGGGCCTACATAGGGCTTTGGCAACTGAGTGACAGTCCTCCTCTACATGTGTTTGGAAAATAAAAGTGATCGGACAGTTGGGTTAGGAAACTGGACTTTGCAGTGAGTGTGAGAGTAGAGGGCCCTTAAACTGAGGTAGGATGTGCTTTAGAAAGGATTTCACAGCTCATCTCCATCAAAACTGGCAGGGGAGATGCTGAGTGAATGTTTCAACGTGGCGCTGGAAATATATCCCCAACATCGGCGAGGCAAGCTATCCACAGAGAACTAGATGCTTGTGTAATATCATTAATAGGCATGTCTGAGGACAGAAATGAAAGCCTCCCTTTGTTCTTTGCCTCGTGCTCAAGCCGTAGCCCAGCCAAGAGGATGCCTCGCGGGCATCACAATGAAGTTAACACAGATTTTAATCCTGGTCGTTTAATGGTTAGTGTTGGGGAAAATAGTAATGCAATGTTTCATCCATCTTTCAGCAGAGAAGGACTGGCACCTGGGACAGTTTGTGTAATATAACACAGTGTTTCTCAAATGGGGGAACGTGTACCCCTACGGGGTATGCAAGGGTACTGCAGGGGGTACAGGAGAAAATGGGAATACGTATTTCACAGTTATGGGTAATGACAAAACATTGACAGTCTTTGTGTCAACCTTCTCATCTGTAAATTGTTAAACCAAATTACATCAATACCTTGTCTAGCACAACGGTTATTGAATAGCAAGCAATGTTTATTTGCCAAAATTGCCATTATGCAGTTTTATTTTGAACATATTGGCATTGGAACTGGACTTTTGATGTATATGTTATAAGCTAAATACTGTAGTCAGGGGAAGGGGGTACTTGGCTTCAGAAATCAGTATAAGGGGGTACTGCAACCCAAAAGGTTTGAGAACCGGTGATATAACGTAATATGTGACTGCACAACAGGAACATTTGGTATGTTTATACAGAACACAACCTGCGTAATACTGACTTATACTCTTCTGTGTGTGCATGTATGTTGCTTGTATATCTGTGTGTCATGGTCACCAGTCCATTGTCCCCATGCGAGGAGTCCATTTTGATCCACTTGTACAATCTCAGAGTTAAACTGACACTGTACAGAGGCACATAGGAGCGTTAGGTATATACTGTAGGAAGATTTATTTACAGCTCAGTACCAGTTGCTGCCATCTCTTTATGACAGTGACCTCGCGTTGGGAGACGCAGGGAGACAAATCAGACAGCTTCGTCCTAATAGGCTATAGCCCTGACAGTGGCACACACAACTCAAGGTAGCATCTAGCTATCCAGCTGACACCAGCTTCGAGGGAGATAAATTGAACGAATCTCATTATCCGGCAGCGGTTGGTGCTCTCACGCAGCAACGCAGAACGAGTGGCTTTGACGCGAGCAGCCTTCTCTGAGCCATTTTCCTACTCAACCGAATGACACCGAAACGGCAGCCATGAGAGACTAGGCTAATTAGAAAGATGCCAAATTAAAACCCCTCTTTTCCGGGCCGTAGAGTGAGTGCCACGGCCTAACATCTTGATGGCAGATAAGGCATCAGAAGATCTGGCAGAACACAGCTGTCAGGGGTGGCGCTAAAGGCATCTAAAGGCATCTGAGGAACAGCCCCCCCACTGCGGAATGAAGTATGTAATCGCAGGGATGACAAAAAGAGGGGGACTGCTTGGCTTGTGCTATTAGAACACGCTGCTGCTCGGCTACAATCATCAGCAAATGTTAAAAAAAAAGTGGAGGGTGGGGTAAAAAATAGATGCTCTCTTTATTTGGCAATAATTTGAGTCCTGGATGGAGGAAAGTAACACTGGATGTGTGAAGACTAGGACTGTTTGTCACCATGAGCAGCCAGCCTTCGTTATCACATGGATTGTGTGGATTGTATATGTACTGTACAAAAATAAAATATAAAATAAAATATAAAAATAATCCCCCAGGAGAACAGATCTTTCCTCCGTCTTCCTGGTGGTGCATCTCTTGCCTGGGCCCCAACACTCGCGGTGCGCAACAAATCCCACCGTATCGTATTTTAAGACACCGTTTCACACCTTCCCCCGTAACACACCATCTGCAGCTAGTTATCCCCCAGAGACCACAGCCCAGGACGGTGCCATGAGCTGGAAGCAGGGGAGGCTTTTCCCCCCGCCCCCCCCCCCCTTCCCCTGCACCCATTAGCAGGGTGAAATGGCTGCATTACGGGAAGATATATAAAAAAAACTATATGCACGTGAATACCACAGGCCAAACTAGAACTGCACTCTGTCGACGTGCCAACTTGCTCCTTGTGTACAAGTAGGCCATATATGGCCTACTTGTGCGCCAGTAGAGCTCGCCATGAGGTGCGCTCACCACTGGCGTCACCACTGGCGGTGCCAGTGACATCACCACTGGCATCACCAGGAATGCTGGTCCCTCATTGGCTGTTAATAATGACGTTTGCCAGAAATGCTGGTCCCTGATTGGGCTACGGGCTTAAACAAAGAAGGACACCGACATGCATAACCAGCCGATCGCGGTACTTGCGCGCTCTGCTGGTGCAAGTAAATACTAACGCTGCAACCAGACATACAGAGGGAGGGCCATTTGAGCGTGATCGGGTGGTGTGAGCGTGATATACTGTGATATATCTCCAACGAGATATATCCCCACCCGAACACGACTGAGAGGTCGTGATCGGTTGGTGTGAGCGGCTCTGCGTGCGTCTCGTGTGCATTGGTGACACTGACCTAGCTGGGTGTGTGCCATGAGGTCGGCCAGTGCGTTGGCGGCTGCGTTGGCGTTGAGGGCAGCGAGGGCGGCGGAGGAGGAGGTGGTGGTGGTGGCAGCGGTGGTGACAGACCTCCCTCCCGGGTGGGATGAGGTGGATGACGCAGAGGATGAGGTGGACGAGCCCTGGATGACGCGGTTAAACCAGTGCTCTACGGTGGGGTGGCCGTGGCCCTGGTAGGGCGTGGAGGTGGCGGTCAGGCGTCCCTGCCGGCGGAGCGAGCCCTCGTCTTCCGACGCAGAGGAGGTGTCTGTGAGTGTGACAGGTTTGAGACACAGGGGGGGCCGCGTCAGGACAATGACACGGTAAAATACAGTGGTGTAAAGTACATTCACTTAAAGCTGCTATAGGTAGTTTTCTGCTGACAATTGCTTATTTGTATTTTTTATTTTTATTTTATTATATTCAGATGGCCAACAATGATCCCTAAAAAATCTAGTCTCTGTGACACTTCTAGGAAGCTCTGTCACTAGCAGCTCATTGGTGTATGAACCGGTCGAACCGGGGCTAAAATGATCTAACCAATCCAAACAAGAGGCGCCCTGATTGGTTAATGATTGCAGGCCTGCACTTATCGACCAATGACAGGCAGACTGTGGCCCCTGGAAGCGTCACAGAGACTAGATTTCTTTAGGAAGCATTGTTAGCCGTATGAATATAATAAAATAGAAATTGCCAAAAATCTGCTTACGTCAGCAGAACATACAGTACATACAGTATAGCTGCTTTAAGTACTGTACTTAAGTACAATTTTTAGGTATTTGTACTTTACTTGAGTATTTCCAATTTCCAAATACTTTTACTTCTACTCCTCTACATTTCAGATCCTAATATTGTACTTGTACTCCACGAAATTTATTTGAAAACTTTAGTTACTAATTACTTTGCGGATATAAATTGTAATAAAACATACATTAACCACTTAAGGCCTATTTTATACCTAGGTTGTTGTGAAAATAGACGATCTACAAGCTCACAACACATCGCATCGCGAAGCTTGTAGATGTGCTATTTTCAAACATTTTGTACTTTTGATACTTTAAGTGCATTTTGACTGACTTTTACTTTTAACGGAGTACTTCTACATTGCAGAATGTATACTTTTACT
Organism: Nannobrachium achirus; assembly: GCF_963921795.1. Classification (NCBI taxonomy): domain Eukaryota; kingdom Metazoa; phylum Chordata; class Actinopteri; order Myctophiformes; family Myctophidae; genus Nannobrachium; species Nannobrachium achirus. The sequence continues at coordinate 22,824,591 of NC_137829.1, forward strand.
TAAGTAAAACATTTGAGTATTTCTCCCACCACTGGTAAAATGGAAATAAACAGCTATGGTTGTATTCGGGGGGAACAAACAAACAAGAAAAAAAAGAGAAAAAAAGGCAAAGATTATGAAATGCCAAGTTACTGCAGGATTCAGACCATTATGTCATTTTACTCATACATAATGGGCAGCATACGTGTAAGTGGATGAAATAGATGATTCATATGAGGATGGTGTGTTGGCCGTGGTTGTTGTAGTGTTAGCGTTACAGGAATGTGGCGGCTAAGCGCGATCATCCTCAGATAAGCACTCTCAGTAAAAGATTACCACTTTCATCATCAAACAGGCCAGAGTGTTTTGGGCTGACACAATGGATTAACATTGCCAGACATATCAGAGATCTACACCTACTGTACTACGTTATGTCTAAATCTAAATTCAACGTGGGAGCTAGAACAGTGTAGAAAACGGCCACTGACAAACATAGATCCACTGCTTTGAAAACCAATCCCGATAATGTCCTAATATGAACGATAGGCCTAAAGTGCAATCCAGTTGATGTTTTTTCCAAATTGTTTCCACACAGTTTTAGCTCCTACACAACTGTGTAGGAGCTAGATCAAGGACCTACAGTAATGGCTAGGTCAAGGACCTACAGTAATTGCCATTATAAACAATGCATGTTTTCAGATATTATAATGTAAACAATCATCTAATTTGAATTTAACCATCTTTAGTATCCCAAATTATACAGCATCACATGGCAAATGCTGGTCTCCCCATTTCGGCCATGTCAAATGAGAAATATGTGGGGGAAGGGAGATCACAAAAATAGCCCAACCATATTTCCTCTGTCAAATAATATTGAAGGAAAATGTAACATAGCTCATTGTGGTGTATGGCACTGAAGTTAATATGGTTTGGACTAAAACCCAGACAGTGATGATTTCCTCGGGCTGTCCCTCGAGGCAACTGAGTGCACTTGGTCCCTGCAAAGAATACCCTAAACAGGGATGACTTGATTTGAAAGACAGGTAAAGATCAATCATAATGAACCGAATCACTTCATTACAATTTAAATGTACAATTTAGGCATTTAGTAGACGCTCTTAATCCAGAGCGATTTACAAAAAGCAAGGACAGCACAAGGTAATACATTAAATGCATAGAAATGGTCATCTAAATTGGTAGGTAAACCAAGAACCTCAACTGTCTAAGAGTAGAATAACCCCAAAAAAGCAAAGCTTTCTAAAAAGTTGTCCTTCCTCCAGGAGGATCTATGACAGAGTGTGCCAGTTGTAGGGATTTGACAATATGGAAATTTCATATCACTATTATTGAGTTGTGACCAAAGAAATCGCGATATCCCAAACATCAATTATCCTGGACCTGGGGCGGAACATTTGCCAAAAAATAGCAGTCGGCTATTTTTTGGCAAAGAGATTTGGTAGAGAGTGAAAAAAAGACTGTATCAAGTACGTATATTAATAAGTACATTTTACCAATAGAGGGTTTAAGTGGTACCGGATATGCAGCTCGGCAAATAAAAGGTGAATTGATCCCAGTGCATAACGAAGGACAATTTCATGATGAATTAAATCTCCATGATGCGATTATCATGAGTGTTTTTATCACGATGAACAATAATATCACTTATCGTCCCATCCCTATCCAGTTGTAGATTTGCATTCTGTGGAGATCCAAGAACAAAATGGTAAAAAGCTTAGACATCATCCGCTTACAGGAAAGCAGGATGGTGAAAACAAACAAGTTATAAACATTAGCCTTTCCCCTCCACAGTATAGCGAGGGAAGGTGACAGCCAGGAAGTCACCACTAAAGAACAGCCCTGCACTTTGATAAAACGTGAAGTAAACAGCGAGGCTTGCTCATGGACATCCACTGGAACTCACTCACACATCTCCAATAATTACAGGGTCTCTGAGCGTACAAAAATAGGCTTTCATAATGTAGAAGTTCATCAGAAGTCCATAGAGAGAGAGAGACAGACATACACAGACAGACAGACAGACAGACAGAGAGAACATCAGAGAGTGAGAACAAAGGACAGTGTGGGATTGAGAGAAAAGGGGGAGTGAGAAATTGTGTGTGTGTGTGTGTGTGTGTGTGTGTGTGTGTGTGTGTGTGTGTGTGTGTGTGAGTGTGTGTGTGTGTGTGTGTGTGTGTGTGTGTGTGTGTGTGTGTGTGTGTGTGTGTGTGTGTGTGTGTGTGTGTGTGTGTGTGTGTGTGTGTGTGTGTGTGTGTGTGTGTGTGCGCGCGCACGTGTGCGAGTATGTCACATCGCTGACAGGTGTGCTGTCAAGCCTGATTCATATTTTTACAGGTCGATGTTGCACGCGGAAACTAGACAATCTACAAGCTCTCTGCGACATACTGTGGGCTTGTAGATCAGCTATTGTCAGGGCTCAACACACACGTCACATTTATTACTTAAGTAAAAGTATCAATACTGCAATATAGAAATACTCTGTTGCAAGTAAAAGTCCAGAATTCAAAATGTACTTAAGTAAAAGTATGAAAGTGTTGGCATAAAAATGTGAGCTTGTAGATCGTCTATTTTCAAATAGCCATTGTATAAAATAGGGCTAAATTGGTTGGGCACGTACCTTTTAGGCGAAGCCCGAACTGGCGAAGTGGGGAAATGTCCGATACCGTAGCGATCTGGCGAACGTCTTCTGGACAGGGCGTTTATCGTGCGCTTGCCCAGGCCTTACGGCCTGGGCATAAATATAACGATTGCATTCACCACGGCTTCGTAACTCGCGCGGCGCTCCGCCGGCCGCGCGGCCCTGGACCAAGGTCCGCTGGCCTTCGCGCCGCTTGCAGTGTCGTGGACAATCGATTCGCCAGATCGCTACGGTAGGAGACAAATCCCCACTTCGCCAGTTCGGGCTTCGCCAGAACAGGACTTTCCCAATTGGTTGATGTAAAGTAAACCGTGCCCAAAAGGTAAGGAAACCATTATATCTCCCCTTTGATAATACCAATTGACATAGTGTTTTATATCATCTTTATCGTTGATTAGTCACCTTTACAACACGGTACAGTTTGTAAGCATCAGGTATTCGTGGAATGAGGAACACAGCCAAAGTGTGGGTAGCGCCGACCAAAAATTTGCCAAAATGCCTGGCCTGCTCTGCAGGCATTTACTCTCGTTTTGGGCTTCCCCGCGAGCTTAAAATGAACAAAGTGTAAAAATGGCCAATATGTGTTGAGCAACAAAGGTGAATACAAACAGAACAGTATTGCAGGCCTGCCAGGCCATTTTGATTTTATTTATGAGGGGTGCTACCCACATGTTTGGCTGTGTTGCTCATTCCACAAATGCCAGATGCTTAAAAGCTGTACCTCATTGTAAAGGTGACTAATAAACGATAAACATGGTATCAAACACAATACCATTTGGCATAATGTAAGGGGAGATATAATGGACCAAATTGTTGAACATTTTGGGGGGGCGCTACCCACGAATGCCCGATGGTTACACGCTGTACCTCATTGTAAAGGTGACTAATCAACGATAAAATCATATAAAACACAATGCCAATTGGTATTATTAAAGGGGAGATATAATGGACCGATGTCAAGTTTTTTTACTTTTTGTGCACGGTTGCGTTCATTTATGAAAAATCACACCTGTGTGAACTGAGCGGTGGTCGTGGTGTGTGTGTGTGTGTGTGTGTGTGTGTGTGTGTGTGTGTGTGTGTGTGTGTGTGTGTGTGTGTGTGTGTGTGTGTGTGTGTGAGACCCCCCCTCCCCTCCCCCTGTGTGTGTGTGTGTGTGTGTGTGTGTGTGTGTGTGTGTGTGTGTGTGTGTGTGTGTGTGTGTGTGTGTGTGTGTGTGTGTGTGTGTGAACGTGTGTGTGTGAGTGTGCCTGGCCTATCCTGAACAACAGCGCCCCTCCCTTAACGTGTGGTCATAAAAGGTACTGTAGGCTACATACAGACACGGACGGAGACAGACAGACAGACCCACACACACCGCCACGTATAGGAGCGTTGTGACCACCGCTCAAAAAACATAATAAAGGATGAAATATGGACATACAAGGTTTCTGCCTGACAGTCAGTACAGATGGAAAACTCGGGGGGTTATCAGGTATTTATGATTCTGTTTGTTATTCCTCAGCTTTCTCTCTCTGTGTTTCTCTCTGCACTCGCGCTGTATCTCTGTAACCTTGACTCAGTTGCCAAGGGAGGGATAGGAAAGAGAGAGGGAGAGAGAGGGAGAGAAAGAGAGAGAGAGTGTGACAAAAACAGAGATAGACAAGGTGAGAATCAGAAAGATGGAAGTTAATGAGAGCAAGAAAGAGAGAGGGAGAAACAAAGACAGAAAGGCAGAAAAGGGGGAGATATGGGGAGAAACCAGGCATGCCAAAAGGCATTTGGGAGTTGAGAGGGTTATAAAGAGAGCATGCCCAGCAGCGGAGAATGTAACACTCCTGCAGAGATCTCAGCTCTTATTATGCACCCGACTCATGCTGTGTGCAAGCACACAAAGACAAGCATATCAATAAACGCTCCTGCAGAGCAGATAAAGTCTTCAGATCAGCTGTTCCATTTTTCATGGATTGCGGAATCTGTTCGGTCCCGTTGTAACACCGTTGCGTTGGTGCCTGACCAACGAGACCAATTCAGATGCCAACCTTTTTTCTCCTTAATGCGGATATATCCTAGTTTTTTGTCAACTAAATCCTAAAGTAGTGTAGCGGCTGGCGGGTGCTGGAAAAGGGCAAGGTATGAAAACAGAATCCACTCCAGTCCGTCAATTTTTCCTGAATACATACAGTAAACCGGGGCTAAACAGGTCTGTATCTAATCAGGTCCGTCTATACCCAATATCATTTCAGATACACATGTGGGTCAGGCAAAAAAGACATGAGGCACTCTGGCTACAGTGAAAATGATAAGTGTCACTGTGTCATATAACTGTGCACATCACGTACTGTCCCCATGTTTGTTTACTTTATTCACAAATGCAGGCACTCGCAGCTGCCAGTATCCTAGACGGATTAGCAGAGCCCCCAACAGTCACAGTATGTGTACTGTGTGTGTGTGTGTGTGTGTGTGTGTGTGTGTGTGTGTGTGTGTGTGTGTGTGTGTGTGTGTGTGTGTGTGTGTGTGTGTGTGTGTGTGTGTGTGTGTGTGTGCGTGTGTGTGTGATCCTCAGTATGCGTGTGTTTCCCTGGGTCTGTTTGGCCATATTTATTGCGCATCTTGTCACTTTGCACCACAATAGAATTAGCAGTGCATGCATAGCAGCTCAAAACAAGCATGAAGAGGGCGCCTTTTCTTCTGGTGCGAACCCCAACCTCTGAGCTCTTAATCCAGTTAAATGCTTCCACCACTGTGGCCTAGGCGTCTTTATGGGAGTAGTACTACCGACACCACTCCACTCTTTACAAAACTGCAAGCCTGCTGCAATGTTCAGGAGATTTCTATCAGTGTAACCAATATCTTGTTGACTGGCGGTGAAAAATGAAACATTACGATGTTAACACTTTACTGCAGGGGTCTTCAACAGGGGGTATGGGACCCCTGGGGGGTCCTCAGAGTTACCACCAAATCCTTGTGATAGGATAATTATTTTCAATTAAAAACCTTGCATCCCTATTCTGAGGAGAACTTTAGCCAAAAATAGCAGATCTAAGCTCTCAACTCCTCGCGCTGCTGAGTTCAAAAAGAGCAGACCATGTACAGAGTGAAAGGTCAAGTTTACTACGCATCCACGACTGAGGTGGCTAAATGCCTGAAAAAACATGAACACGAATCAACATAGACTGATGACAGTGCTGTAAAACAAGTCGAGGAAAATCATACTGCATACTGCATTTTTACAATATGTAGAGGGGTCCCTGCTTCATGTCTCTCTCAGCTAAGGGGTCATTGGCCTGAAAACGTTGAAGACCCCTGCTTTACTGCAAAACGTCTCAAGGTGGGGGGGTGAGAAACAGCTGAACAATGCAGGAAAAAGAATAGCACAGTATCAGACGAAGAGGCCCACGCAACACAAACAGTTGGAAAGACAGGAAGCTAGGTTGACATTTTGAGACTATGTTAAAAATGTGATTTAGGCGCTTGTTACACAACCCATGTGGGAAGGTGGCCTGGGAAAGGAGTGGTGAGAACTACTTTCTGCACCGCGCTGAAGAATGGACACATTCATCACGCAGAGCATTGCTTTCCAGTAACTGATGCTGCTTGCAAATGTCATCTCAGATCAGACCGCTGCTGGACACAATAGAGAGCGTCAGCAGCCTACACATTCCCTGCTCACTGGAACACATGTAAACAAGCCAGTCCACTGTGTGTAAACAGTGTTTGTGTGTGTCTGTTTCTGTGTGCATTTGTTCATGCACGCTGCACAGTGTTTGTTTTGCACGTGCATCTCTACCCGGAGCACCCTCTGGCTCAGGTGCGTTTGGGTAATTGCGGCGTGCTGATCTCACCTGGGGGCGTGCATGCCTCCACGGAGGACTGAACTAGCACGGAGCGTCTCTTGGACGGCATGGGCATCTTCCTCTCTTTGTACTTGGCGAGCGCTGCTTGGACAGCTTCCGTGTGCAAATCTGAGGGAGAGTCAAGATATATTAATTGATTACCATTTCAATGAAACATTGAGTGTTTGTTTGGCGTGTGCTCGGGGTAGACAAAACAATACAATACAAATATGCATAATCATAAACATACACAAATACTCTAATAAAACACATATACTGTATTATCACAGATGCTAGGAAAGCAAGGAGCCAGCAAGCAAGCTCAGCTGAACATTTTCCATACCACACCATCGTAGACATCATAGATGTGATAACACTCTAGAGCTTTTCAGAAGGGGAGCGACAACACCTGCGTTCTCGCTTGGGAGTTAACATCACTGGTTATAATATGCAAATGCTGTACGTCTTCCCTGTGTATTTTTGTATTGTATTTTTCCTGAAAGCTGAAAGCATCCGATTCAAAAGGCTCAATTGAAATACTGTACACCGTTTTAGTGTCACACTAAAATCATCCCATCCCCTTATTATCATAAGACCACAGCTGTGGGCATGGCTAACTTCAGGTCTTCAAGTCTTCCTCCTAGTATAATCATAATACCTGATGATCATGTTTTATATTAGGGGGGAAAGAATCACGGCACCCTGTCTTTAAGGACCCCAAGCTCCCAAAAGTTGGGGTGAAACATTTGTTTCTCCAAAAATAAAAAATAAATGATGCCGCAGGGGGGTGGAAGTTCGCGGAAACTAAAATGAATAAGCAGTGATTTTACCATGTGCCTAGGTAGCAGTGAATGAAGAGGGAAACAGCATCCTCTACAGCAGAGGTTCCCAAACCTTTTAGCTCGTGACCCAAAAGACAAATTAAACGTTTGTCCACGACCCATAAAAATCTGTCTGCGACCCACAAATGGGTCCCGACCCAGTGTTTGGGAACCAGTGCTCTACAGACCTACTGTATGTTTGTTCCCTGGAAACACACACACACACACACGCACACACGCACACACGCACACACGCACACGCACACACACACACACACACACACTCACACTCACACTCACACTCACACTCACACTCACACTCACACTCACACTCACACTCACACTCACACTCACACTCACACACACACACACACTACATGGCTAAACAGCAGCGCTGCAGCAGGTGTGTAGAAATCATGGACATACAGTAGACATTACCAGATCTGAAGCGCTCATCCCGGGTGTTGGCGGTCCGGGACTTGAGGTGTTTGGACCCCGGCAGGGCTGCTTGGGAGGACGCCTGGATCCTGTTGTCAATCTGGAGAGAGGGATCTACACCTGCACACAGAGCACAATGCCACAGGAGACTGGTTAGGCTACGCCACATCATCAATCACTACTTTAGGCATGACTCCCATCTTTATCTCACTGTGTGCGTGCGGTTGTGTGTGTGTGTGTGTGTGTGTGTGTGTGTGTGTGTGTGTGTGTGTGTGTGTGTGTGTGTGTGTGTGTGTGTGTGTGTGTGTGTGTGTGTGTGTATTCGCTCGCATGCAGATTACATATTGAAGCAGTGCCAAAAGTTGCCATTTGATGATCTATGAGTCCAGCAAGTGTTTGTCAATCACACAGAGGACATGATTAGGGAACCTGAAAAATCTAACGGATGGCTTTATCTTTGACTAGAACCTTCTAAAATGGTCACCCCACCACGTGACGCAGCTCATCCGCTATACATTCATTTCAACTTTGCTTTTGTCAGAGGGGAGACGTGCAGTCTGAGGACTGTCAACATCAGGAGGCGCTCGTGAACACAGACCTTACGGCTGATTTGTTCGCTCAAAAATAGCTGGTCTACAAGCTTATAGGCACCTTATAGATCGGCTATTTCTGTTGCACGACACCGGTGCACAACGGAGTAGGAATCAGGTTTTCCACCTCCTCCACACTTCCCCTCACAGCTTTTTTGGTGGTGGTGTATTTTCCCAGGAGGAGGGAAAGACAAACGGATGCAGAGAGAACTGAGCAGAGGATCCTGTGAGAATGCAGTCGTACAACGTGGTTCAAAAATAGCTCCCAAGTGGGTTTCTCTAAGCCTAAGGGGTGTGTGTGTGTGTGTGTGTGTGTGTGTGTGTGTGTGTACACACAAACACACACACAATGGGACAGGAAGCAAGCACAACTGCACCAATATGCTATAGCTCAGCTGTATATCCTACAGCTTTACACAGTGGTTTCCTGTCAGTGGGAGCACAAGGGCTGTATTTAAGTTGGAGTTTCAAAGGCTTCTTGGTGTAGTTTGAATAGATCTGGGTAAACATATGTAACCCACATATCTAACCCAAAGACACGCATCCCCGGCATGCTGCCTTCCTCTGTAAATGAAAGGTCCGACTCTGACTGACACAGTACTAGAGCAATACAATATCCTACAGTATGTAATAGATTAAACTGAGTATCACTGAGTATCAATATAATATGCTAAATACCTATGCACGACAGGATATATCCATCATATGAACATAACCAAAAACTATAATAATTGCGGCGTAGGTCGCAAGTTTAATATGAAAACCGGCACATCTTGTCCGCGTTTCTCTGTCTGGAGGTCACGCCTGAAGCACTGTGGTTCCCTTGACACATCACTGTGACACGTCCATATATGGGTATTCCCAGAATCCCTTTTATGCCCATATATGAAGACCCCTGATGTCATTGATATACATCACTGGCCAGGTGGCCAAGACATGGCCCATATCTGTGTGCCTGGTTCAGATAGGGATCTCAATGTATGGGCATAAAAGGGATTGTATGTTGTGATGTCATGGGAACCACTCTAACAGAATCCCTTGTTTGCCTATATATGGAGATCCCTGATGTCATCAATAATTTAAGCCCATATCTAATAGGACTTCATATGGGAATGCCCATATATGGAGGAAGACAGCCCATATCCGTGTGGCTGGTTCAGACAGGGATATCCATGTATGGGCATAAAAGGGATGTACCATATACAGTACATGGAACTCCATATATGGGTACAAAGGGTCTCCATATATGGGTAACTGGTCCAATATACATCACTGGCAAGATGGCCAAGAATTGGCATGTTGCCCTGAGGCGTCTTACTAGTACTAATAATAAAGTTTGTATTCAAATAATCACATTTCTGTGTTTCCTAATTCCTCCCTTGTTGCACTTTTGCTACTGACAAGCATAGAGAACCAGGAAGCTTTTACAGACTTTTGAGGTTCCTTTTTCTTGCCTCTGTTTTGACCTTTGACCTCAGCTGACCTCGCTGGCTTACGAAGTGTCTCCCAAGCTTTGTGGAACAGATTGATTCCCACCCACAAAACTGCCTAACCAACACGGTTCAACTCCAAACAGAACCTGCCAGCCAGCCAGACAGACAGACAGCTTAGTGAGGATCACGCAGCTCTGTGCCGTCAGCAACTCTTGGACAGAGGCAGTGCACACAGCAATGCTGAGTTATAGACCTACAGTACCAGGGACGTGCAGAGAATGTTAGAAAGGCAGGGGCTGAAATGTCTAAAAGGGCATTTTGGTGAAAATATCAAAAATAGCAGGCCCTCTGTGAAAAAAACATTGAATTTTGTGAGCTTGGAGGTCGGCTATTTTCGGTGCTTGACACCACACTGAACTAAGCATAATCAAGTAAATACTGGAGATGTGGCGTACGGCATGGATTTCTACACAGAGAGGGTAATTCCTTCAACATAAGATGGTGCATTCAAGTTCAGGAGAGCTTTTTGGACACGGCAACTCTCTTGAATGTTGACTTCAGGTATGGCACGGAAAGAGGGCATTTGCATTTCTTTCACCATAGTAAAAACTGCATTCAAGGTCTGGAGAGGGCACTTTGATGCCCCCTTTGATGTCTATGTGTGCACATGCCTATACAGTACATCCACATCTTCAATGAAAGAACGCCGTCTTCATAAGCACACATAATGCACAGAATCACACTCACATTACTTGAATAATTTATCTAGCTAAATCCACTATTACAGACATTCGACACAGTTTAAGGACATTTAATCACGCACATTCCAGTTCCTAAGATCTTGCAATTCCAAGCAAATTATCTGTTTATACCGATACTGAGTTTTGCACACAAACATAACACACTACACTCGGACACAAAACTTCACTACATTGCTTCATTATTCTCCCTGCTAAATTTGTACTAGTCCTATATCTTGTTTTCTTTTCATTATATTGTTAGCACAGTCTGCAGAGCATGTCACACCATATCACTTAAGTCATCACTATCCTTGCCAATATTCACGAAACATCTAAAGAAATATCTTATTTCTTCCTTACTGCAGTCCACATGATTTAGCTTACTGATGTGTTGTCTTTCTTTCCTAATGTTTTTTCTTCTTTCGTCTTATTCTTTTTTTCTCTTGTTGTTTTCTGTTCCCCCAGTTTCTGTGTTTTTATTTCTTTATTGCACAATTGCTCCCCTTGTTGTATTCTATTGTATTCTTACTGAACTTTTAAATCTGTTAATTAATTGCCTCTTCCAATAAGGGAAGGATTCCAAATAAGCCTGATGGCTTCTTCCTCTCCTCGCACTGTATTTTGTTCCCATGATACTGTCAAATTTGTATGCAATGTGCTAATAAACTAAACTAAACTAATATCACTGCATTACAAACACACACACACACACACACACACACACACACACACACACACACACACACACACACACACACACACACACACACACACACACACACACACACACACACACACACACACACACACACACACACACACACAATATAGGCTACACACAAATGCACATTCGAATCGAGTGCATCTCTCCACTCCGACATGTCTCCTTCCCGACATGTCTCCATTCCGACACTAACCCTATCTCTAACCCTAACCCTAAACCGAACCCCCATGGGAGTGTCGCCACTCCGACAATAAGAAGTCAATTTCGGAGTGGCGACATGTCGGAATGGAGAGAGCCTCCCATTCACAGCATGCACGCTCATCCCCCGGCTCAGACTCCCACATCAATATGTGCCGGTCTCTTATGTCATTCTAACTGCTCAGTCACACAATGGCCTTTCCAAAGCCCCCAGGGAAAACAGCTCTATAACAAGTCAGGCTATCAGGTCTGGTTGCCGGGGAGAACACACTTCACAGACACACGGCAGCGAGCCAATCGGAACCGTGCTCTGCCACAACAGAGGCTGCCATTGGCTCCCAGGGAATCCGGAGGAATTTTCAGCACCTGGCCGACAGCAACACTTCTCTCCGTGTGCTGGGCTGACATCACATGCACAGTGCAGTGCCTGTCACATCCAAAGCCACTAAGCTGGGCCAATAATGACTTGCATGATTACGCTATTGTCTTGCGTGACATTCTGTCGAAAGGCTAAAATAGTAAAATAAACAAATAGGTCAATTTAGAAACGGTAAGTTGAAATGAGAAAAAGAATAAAGACGAAATGGCCATATTTGACTAAATCTTTCTTTCTTATGGGTTGGGAGTTGGGACACATTTGTCCATACTGAGGAGGTGAAACAGACCCTGCAAGCTACACAACAAAACATGCCTTCAAACTATTGGAACTGCATTATGTATAAACAATACCTACCTGTACAGTGAAGTATATCATTTCTGTGTATATTTAAAGGCCTGGACCAAATGAATTCATAATTGTTCAGTGTGACAGAAACTCTACATTACAACGAGAAGAAAATAATTATCCAATTTCTCACAAGTCCAAACAAGCCTGGCTTTGAACAGCGAGGCATCTTTATCACGCTTGGCTCAAATGCAGCCTTCAGACAATGGTGAAATACAAGGCAGTAAAACGTCTAATGAAACTCCATATGGAGCTGTAAGCCCGCGGTCCACTGTGGTCCTATTTCAGCCCTGCAGCCAAGAAACCCTCAACATGACTAGGGTTGTTCGTGATAACATCAAGGTTAACATCAACGGACGTGCCACTCCAGTGTGTGCCGCAGTTTGTTTAAAAGCCATTTATAGGCCTGAACGCAAATCTGCGTCGCTTTAGATTTTCACCACTTTAACCATTATTTTATGCTTTAACTATTGAAAAATAGCAGATCTACAAGCCTGTGAGCTTGTAGATCTGATATTTTTGAAAAATCGTGAACATGTGTGCAAGTCATTGAACAATTTTTGACCCGATTCTATAAGTGTCTTCTAAATCCTTCTTCTAAATCAGTGGTTCTCAAACTGTATAAAAATGTCAAAATGTATTTGGCCGCGGACCCCCATCTCAAAATATGTTGTTCCAGGGACCCCCCAGAAGCAAATATTTTAGTTACATTACATTACTTTTATAAAGATATATAAAAAAAAAGATCTACAAGCTCGCAGCGCGGTTCCGCGCTGTGAACTTGTAGATCTGCAATTTTTCAATAGTTAAAGCATTACATAATTCTAAGCCTAAATGGGTTAACAAAATGTGAACGAGATAAGACAAAGCAAAAGCGGAGTGACAAAATAGATCCTCGACTTTCCTCCTGACCAAATACGCCCGCACCCCTAACCCTAACCCACGTCCTCCCCTCATGCACGTTAGCAGCCGTAAGGATGGGTCACACACCAGCAGAAGGCTCTTAGCCTCTTACCCCACTCTGTAGCTCGTCCATTTACCTCCACTCCTCAGGTCTTTTGGAATCCACAGTGAATGGGTCTAGCCATGGCTGACTGATAGAGATGACACTCATGCGGGCCAGAAGTGGGAGTTGGAAAGCAGATAGAGAGAGAGACAGAGAGAGAGAGAAAGAGAGACAGAGACAGAGAGAGAGAGGGGGAACGATATGATCCGCCCAAGCGAAATAACAGGCCTGCTAACTCCAGTGGAAAAGCCATGGAGTGAGCGGTCCACCATTGGGCTCCGTTTTCCACTGAGGCTTGGCGCTCTGAGCGCGGGCCAAACCCAAACATCTTGCCACGGACCCTGGTCTGAGGACGCAGGAGGAGACTGGAAGGAGCAAGGGGGTGCAAGCAGCTAGACGGGCAGAAAATCCTCTCTGGGACTTCACCACAAAACCACCTACTCTTTAAATCCAGCCACGGGGACCAACTGGGGCCTACTTGACTTGAATGACCGGAGCTAAAAATACATTGAATGGATGGAAAATATACGTAGGCCGTGCCCACGCGCACTCGCAGGACGCAGACAGATTATAATGCGACAAGACAGGGAGACGCAGAGGCTGCCCAAGAAACTTCACACTAGAGATGTTTAGTACTAACGTAGCGCCGCTTCCGATTTAAATGCTCTCATCTGGCCATTCAAAGAAATACTCTGTAACATGGGATCACGCTCACACGCGCACACACGCGCGTGCACACAAACACACACACACACACACCCACACAATTGCAGATAATTAAGAACAACTGTTCTCTTACACTGTCAACTCTGAGAGAAAAGGAGGAGCCACTGGGGTCCAATTCTTACACTCTCAGAGTTAAGTTAACACTCTGGATTTTCCTGTCTAGGTAGAAGTGCATATGGACACAATGACACGTGGAGACGGAGGACAGGACATGCTGTGTAACCTTGAGATTCTGCACCAGTTATGATTCATTCAGAGGTCCACAACCTTGTCTTTTATACGGTCTCCATTACGTCACCCCCTCCCCACCATCACAGAGGGAAATCATTTCATTAGGAGTGTGCAGTATATATGGAATTCCCGCACAAGGTTATGGCATATGTCAGTGGTCCTCAACCTTTTTATATCAAGTACCATCGCAGAAAATATCTGTCTCTGCAAGTACCACCATTATAACTGGTGCTTAGACCTACTCCATCCTATTCAGCTATGTACAGTTAACACAGGAGGCAAATGTATTCCTTGAATTCATGGAGATTTTTTTGTTTTTGTTGCATTGCTAAGCCAATAATTTGATGTCCGGGTTATCAGCCAGATTTAGCTACTATGTCTGAACTTCCCGTGCCATTAGCTGCACAACTGATGATATTTCTATTGTGATTAATAGGTCCTAAAATCTTCTATTAATGACTAGGTGTGCCGTCATGCTCATTTAGTAGTGTAGTGGAGTAGAAGTAAAAGTACTGAAAATTGGATATACTCAAGTAAAGTACAAATACCTAAAAATGTCACTTAAGTACATGTACTTAGTTACATTCCACCACTGCTCAACACCTACACGCTGGACATCAGTTAAAACCCAACCTTTAAGGAGGCGTCAAGTAGCCTGGCGGGGCCCGACATCATACTGCGTTCACTCACTCATTCCTTCCCCAGTATAACGGCTGGCCTTCGGCCAGACTCCTCTAACCAATCAGCGTAGCAAAACATCTCTCAGCCAGTCGGAAGAACGGCAAATAAACATGTCTTTTCGGCCGATGAACTCCGCTAGCGCATACTCCTGTTCCCTTTTAATTGTTGTAATTGATTCCAACTCTGAAATAACTGCACTTTATTGCTTGTTTTATCGTTTCAGTGTTAACTTAACACTTGTTGCATCGATTGTTGTTTTGAAAATGCTGCAGCAAACGGCAGCATCATTTTACGTCACCATCTACACAGGGACCAATCAGGGGAAGCTTTTCACTTGTTGTCAGGAAGACTACGTTTGTTGTGCGGACAGCAGTCACTGATTGGCCCCGATCAGAAAATAATCAGGATACTCGCTGCCTATACCCGGAAGGCCAGATGTAATAATGGGGAAGGAATGAGTGAGTGAACGCATTATGACGTCGGGCCCCGCCAGGCTAGGCGTCAAGGACACACCTCCCAAGGATGTACAGTATCTAATGAGCTAAGTTGCTTGACATCTTGCAGAGAGGAATGTAGCTTCAGGGTTGCAATGATGATGAGCCCCGGGTGATGTTTCATGACAGTTTCATGGCAATATGACTCCAACACTCTGAATGCCGAACACTTCTGTCTGCCAATTCTGACTTTTTGATAGCTAGCCTGAAATCCGGCACACCTATAAGTGGCCTAGATCGAGGAGACAGACGACACACTATATGCAAACAGGGACTGTCAGTGGCTATAGCTACATGTACTTGCTACTCAGGTAATATAGCCTACAGTTAACAAGGCTATGTTTTTAGAGCAGGCCTTAGGCTGTACACTGGGTCTTACCTTGTATCTGGGGGATGAACGGTGCCAGCAGTTTGCCTCTTTTCTTCTCATAGCCCTTCTGAGTGATGTCCCCTGCACAGAGACAGACACAGAGAGGAACAGAGGGGGGGAGAGAGAGAGAGAGAGAGAGAGAAAGAGATGAGTCATTAGCTGATGGGACGTGTCGTGGTGTTTTGTGTGTGTGTGTGTGTGTGTGTGTGTGTGTGTGTGTGTGTGTGTGTGTGTGTGTGTGTGTGTGTGTGTGTGTGTGTGTGTGTGTGTGAACCTCAATGCCACACTGCCAAGTCTGTTACACTGGCACCACAGGGCACCAGGGCTGACCGGTCAGCAGACAAGCAGCTCTCAATCACAGGATCATCACAACGTCGTTGTCGGGTGGAAACAATGTATGTCCAAAACCAAAACCTTCCTGCAATTTAAAATAGTGAAAATAGCTGATCTACAAGTGCTATTTTCACTAGTTTGTGTGACAGTCTTGCATGATTTTCTTTTTTTGTCTCTTTTTTATTTTATTTTATCCTGACTATATCTACTGCATAGTACTGTGTTCTATCCACCTGTCATTCAATGTTATATGAGATACTTCAATGGTTTCCTGTGTAAATAAGCCAAGTGCTTTTCTAGGATCTCCTTTTAGTTGACCTTGTACCAGTGAACTGTACCGTCATGAAACTATACCTTTTTCCATGCACAGTTCTAATAAAGTCTTCAATCAATCAATCAAAAGCAGGGCTTTACTTTACGAAAAAATCACACCCGTGTGAAGTGGAGCTGTGTGTGTGTGTGTGTGTGTGTGTGTGTGTGTGTGTGTGTGTGTGTGTGTGTGTGTGTGTAGATCATGTGTACCGATTTTTGTGACATTTGAAGAAAATATGTAGGAAAAGGAGCAAAAAGTGTGTTTTGGAGAAAATTCAAGATGGCGGAGAATCTATCCTGGCGCAAATGGGCGTGGCCTATATGGGGAGATGCGTCTTGACCCAAGGAATCCAGGGAAAAAATAATTTTAATTTTCCGATCTACGGTTCAAGAGTTACGGGGCAAAACGTAAAGTGGGCCGTTATAGCGCCACCATGAGGCCGAGTGATGTAATTATTTTTCGATTCATTCTTAAAATCATTATGAATCTCCTCTCCGAGGTTTGAAACTGTAGCTCCTATGGTTTACGAGAGAAAAATACTTGAAAGTGATTTCTTGCATTGTCCCATTATAAGTCAATGGGGACAATTAAGCGTCGTTTTTTGCCGATTACGTCGGCATGGTAAGGCGGATCGGAACGAAAGGTAATAGAACACCATTCCCGGCCGAGCCGCACATTTTGATGTATATATTGCGCGAGTGGCGTAAATGGTGCGGCACTAGTTACGCGCCGAAGTCAGGCTACATACACACAGACACACACACAGACAGACACACACACAGACCCACACAGCCACGTATAGGGAGCTGCACACAGCTCCAAAAACGTACACATGTGAAACTTGGAGATACAAGGTTTCTGCCCGACAGTGACGATAAGCATGTGCACACACACTTATGAACAAACTCACGCATGCACTCGCTCGCCACATGCACACAAACATACACATACACACACAAAACGCATGCTAAAGAGAAGGGATAATGCACACATACCGTGCTCCACATTTCTCCCTCACTCTCACACACACACAAACACACAAGCACTTCTACTGCGGTGATTTGCGAGTGAATACTTCGATGATAACATCAGCTGAGGAAGGGGCATTTAAAAGCTCATTCTGCTGGGTTTTGTAACCCCCCCAGCCAGCCCCCCCCCCCCCCCCCCCACCCAACCCCCCCACCCCAATATACCACAAGCAAAAAATACTGCCGACATCAGCCCTAACGGAATGTGCCTCACTTGTCTCTCCACACACATAATTAAGCATTTGTCCGTTAAAGGCTGGTTAACCTCATGTTATTTCAAGCCTGCCTCTTTCAATTGGAATCAAATATTTACACAACGGACGGTTAAGAGATAGGCCGACTTGCCAGCCTTGATGATACCACGCAAACCAATGAACACAAAGCCATCAGACACTGCATCTCCGCAGAGGCTGTTTATAGAAAGAGAGAGGGCATGAGATACATTGTTGTACTGCAGACAAACCCAGAGTCAGGCCTACGCCATGGCCACACAGTAAACTCCTCAGAGTTAATTGGTGCCGTGAAGTTGGGTCCGTGGGACCCCCAGGGGTTCTTGAGGGGGTTCCCAGCAAAATGAGTTAACACTTTATTTACATGGGCTATTTGAAACATGGCGCATCGGCGACGAGGAGTGTGGTGAAATGTATTCTTAACTTTTTTTTTTACTTTCTTTCCTCTCTTTGGCATGCTCTAACTCTGACATACTTCCACCTAGAAGCTTTGTTCAACCTTTAAAATGTTTGTCTCCTTTGGGAATAGCCAGGACATCTTTTATACTTTAGTTTTTTAAATATTTAACATAAAAAAGCCCTTACAACTCAGGTACGTACTGTAACATCATCCATTTTTGAGTGGTGCTCCTTCAAGGAGCTAAGCTCCAACATCTGGCTTTGTTCAAAGTTTGTTGTGTGCCCAGGGTCACATTGGCCAAGCTTCGCTGGACGCTTTATGAAATTAATTCATAAATTGCACCGCGCACTACACTATATGTGATTTTTTCTATGGAACATCCTGTGTCAGACATCAACGACATTACGCCCACAGTGTCCATAGTGCATACACGGAAAGCAGGCAAAGATGGCAAAGAGATTTGATAGAGAGTGAAAAAAATACTGTATCAAGTACGTATATTATAAGTACGTTTTACCAATAGAGGGTTTAAATGGTACCGGATAAATTAAATCTCCACGATACGATTATCGTGAGTGTTTTTATCACAATAACCGATAATATTGCTTATCGTCCCATCCCTAGTGTGTGTATGCGTGCGTGCGTGCGAGCGTGTGTGAGATTTTGCCGTGGGCCAGACCGTGTGAAGCCTCTTTCTGCTGCAGACAAAAGCTATATTGATTCACACCAAGTGGGCCGACTGACAACACCAAAGACACGCTAGTCTCTCTCTTTCTTTCTCTCTCTGTATATATCTCTCACACGCCCACACAGAAAACACATGCATGAGACAGAAAATTAAAAATTGATTTTACCACTGAGGCGACATGAATGCAATTCAAATTAATTGATTAATGCCCGTGTGAGTGATTCCATTCCACCTCTTCACACTGTCATGTGAGCTTTGTCTATCACAAAACAGATTTTTTTGTGAGGTTGATAATGACCGTTTACTATGTATTTGAGCACAATATTTGTTATGTATTTCCTTATTTCACGGTGTGTGGCTCTGTAGGGGGCTAGCCAGACCGTTTCCTCCCACAGTATTCAAAATGCATACAGTCTGGACCACTCTGAAAATGATATGTCTCTCCGGGGCTAATCTGGCAAACCGCTGGACCAATCAGCACTTTTTTTCTTATACACAATGCCAGTAGGCCAAGGAGGAACCTAGTACCTACCCACATTCTTTCCGCAAAAGTTTAATATTTTCTGTCTGACAAGGGCGAGGTCACGCACATGGGTGTGTGCACATGGGCGCGTGCACATGGGTGCTTTGGCATGTATACCCTTCTGCTGAGCTGGTCATCGAGTCATCACTGTGATGTCAGAACAGGTCAGCTATATCCATATATGGAGACGTGAGGTCAGATGTAGAGGTATTGACCAGCTCCATATATGGTGATCTAGGTGATGATCCAGGTGTCTCCATGTATGGATATCCAGGGTTTGATGACTCACTGACGTACAGAATCTGCCACGTTTCATAACTGCGACCTATGGTTGCATTTACGTTTCATAATGAAAGTCAATGAGGGTCGGTTCGGGATGAAACCTTGCCCAAATACGGAGCATAAAAGGGTATGATGTCAGATGTCATAGACACCATAGGACTTTCACATAACGAATAACTGAGTAAGCATGTTTGGCTTTCACAGCATATCTCCATATACGGTACATGGATCTCCATATACGGGTACCAGGGGTCTCCATATATGGGTAACTGGTTCGATATACATCACTGGCCAGATGGCAAAGAATTGGCGGAACCTTGCATGTCGCCATGATGCGTTTTACTAGTTATTATCCTTTTTTATGCCTTTATTGATAGGACAGTAGACTGACAGTAAATGGGGAGAGAGAAGGGGAGTGACACGCACCAAAGGTCGTCGGGAACGGGATTCGAACCCCCAACCCGCTGTCAGGCTGGCATTGCAGCCTAGGGTGCCCGGGGCTGCTGGCGTGGGAATAATAGCACCAACCCCAGTCATGACAACAGCCTGTGTGTGTGTGCGTGCGTGCGTGTGTGTGCGTCGTGCACGTTGTGTCTGCCGTTAAAGGAAGGTGTTGGTCACATTAGTCACAACACTGTCCAGTGGCCCTGAGTCATCGGTGACAGCTGAATGGCCGTAGTGTTAAATGTCCAGGGGAACTGGGGGACAGATAACAATACAGCACTGTCCACTAGGCTGACCTGACACTGACACTGTCTGCTGGAGTGTCCTGAGAGTGTGTGTGTGTGTGTGTGTGTGTGTGTGTGTGTGTGTGTGTGTGTGTGTGTGTGTGTGTGTGTGTGTGTGTGTGTGTGTGTGTGTGTGTGTGTGTGTGTGTGTGTGTGTGTGTGCGCGCCACAGAAGCATGACAGCCACACAATAGGAAGCCATTCTCTGGGAAGGCTCCAGTTCCTAGCTAGAAGTCCAGTGAGCTCGCAGCCCCTTCCACACAACTGATCCATCAACTTGTGTCTCTGCTAGCCAGAGAACAAACGGCTCCTCATTAATATGGAGGAATGAACTGGACCATTCACTGGTAAACAATGACCCTCACCCCAAACCGCAGACGGTCAAAGCGCGATTGATCCACCACAACACATGACCGTGCCATTTCCTCTGTGTGTGTGTGTGTGTGTGTGTGTGTGTGCGTGCGTGCGTGTGTGTGCAGAACCTGTTTGACTTTTCTTTATTGTAATAAAGTACTAATTTTAAGCACTTTCATTTCAACCTGGAAGCCCTATTTTAGGTGAACATGCGCGGTGAGCTTCTTGATTGGCTATATTGTTTTTCAAATTGATTTGAAAATGTAGCACTTTATTTTGTATATATATATATATATATATATATATAAATACCAGTCTAAACATTGGAAATCAATCGTCGAGCTCTAGTCATCACAATGTTTGGAAAGAGGGAGGGTGTAGTAGTGGTAGGTAGATGATAGCGGGATGGATCTGGGTTGATGGACAGACAGGGATGTGAGAATGGAAATGAATATGGCACGCCTAATTTCACAGCCCAGATAGGTGATGTAAGGGCGGCCGCGACAACCGTGAAGCCTCCATCTGCAGCGGAATGAGAAACCTCTCATCCAACACACACGCACACGCACACGCACACACACACACACACACACACACACACACACACACACACACACACACACACACACACACACACACACCTCTCTCTCTGTGCTGACTAGGCTACAGGCTGTGTGGTGTAATTGAGTCAGGAGGAGGAGGTAAACCTTCGATTACAGAGCAGCACCTGGGCGGAGATGAGAAAACAGTGGCAGACACACAACCATTGTCAGTGGAGGAGCTCGCAATGGAGGGAGGTGTCAAACAGAGAAAATACGGTGCAAAGCCCCAGAAAAGGAGGAAGATGAGAGCGATAAGAGAAAAATACATTGTGAACAAGAGTGAGAAAGAGAGAGCAAAAGATAGAGAGAGAGCTGCTGTGATAGGAGAAGGATATCAAATGGAACCCAACCACCTTAAAGACTATTAACCATTGTATATACCCCTGCTCTGCCTGCATGTTTGTAAACTTGATACATGAAAACTGTTACACTCCCTTCACTTGTACATATTTTGTTCTGATTGTATCATATTGTATTGTGTATACTTATGCTTTTTGGCAATGTAAATGTATGTATGTTTTCTCATGCCAATAAATCCCTTTGAATTTAATTGAATTGAATTGAAAATCGAGAGAAAGAGAGAGGCAAGGCAGGTCTGGTCCTGTCTCTTCCTCTCTCCATGTGATGAATATAGCGGATTAGCGATGTGCATCTCAGCTGGAAACACCGTCTTTTCCACCTCTCCTCCTCCTTCCTTCGCCAGAAGCCCCAGCTCTCCTTTGTTCCCTTCATCATCGCCTCCTCTTCAACCCCGCGTGGCTTCTTCTTCTTCCTTCCTTCCTTCCGCTCAGCCCTTTTTGTTAAAGCCCTTCTGCTCTTCTTAATCACTTCCGACCCACCGTCTCAGTTTTGGGCACGCCAACATAGGCGAGAATTGTCACATAGATATGTATAACAATTCTAACTATTTCACTCATATGCTATAATCTTATAGGGCTGAAGCAGGGTTACGCCATACTCGTCATCATAACCCATTTTGCGCGGAAAACGGCGGTACCGTAACAAACGCGGATGTCATTTTCCTGATCTGCCTACACAGGACTTTGTTGTTTCCCGACAGGCTGGTGCATGGCACCGTTCCAGAGTATCGTCTTTCTACAGTAGAGTTTACCATAAGCACTCCTCCCATGTGGTCCAACCCAAATCTAATTTCACGGGACAAGACGGTCAATCATGTGACACTCCAGACCAGTGACAGCCACAGAGAGAGAGAGAGAGAGAGAGAGAGGAGAGAAGCCAACCTCCGCTCCTCTGCCTTATTGACAGCGGTTGACTGATGGCTATGAAGTGGAGCCCGTCGCTGCACGACCAGCAGCAGACCCCATTAGAGAATTATCTTGCTTCTCCAGAGACGTGGTTCTCTTTAAAACAGGAGGGGGGAGGTCTGCTGCTCCCCAAAGCATTGACAGGGAAATGCATAAATGCATTCCTTCAGTAGCCGTAGTGGCAAGTTACAGGTGAAGACGCACACAACGTGAAGAAGAGCCACCCGCGAGCTGTTAATTATACGGTCCTGTCCTGTTTGATATGGTCTCTGTCTGGGGAGCAGATCGACAAGCTCAAAATGTGCTGCTTTCGTTTCGCGCCGCATTTCGAAGAGAATTTTGGTGAATGTTCCCCTCCCCTCAGAATAGGGATGCTAAGGTCCAGGTGGTAGGTTGCACCATGGGGAGATAGGGATTGAGGGAGTGCTATGTCATAGTTTTGCCATTATCATATATAGACACTGTTTACTGAAGCAGCTTAGCTACTGTGCACACACACAACTATGCATCCACAGCATATGCAAATACAGTACATACTCTGTCTCTCTGTCTCTCTATTTTCGTCTATATGCAACACACCCAGGTGCAGCCTTCTATACAGAGATGTCAACACAATGCCTCACTCACACACACACACACACACACACACACACACACACACACACACACACACACACACACACACACACACACACACACACACACACACACACACACACACACACACACACACACACACACACACACACACACACACAGATGCACATACATGTGCACCCATCCTCCAGCTGGCACAGTGCCCAATACAGTTCTACCTTCCGTCCTGATGCCTGCTGGGAATGTCTGAGAGGATACATCAGTTCCATCATTTCTATTCCTGCTCCCCCCACCTTAAACCTACATTATGTTACTTGTGCCTGTGTGTGTTTGGAGAGATCCAAATGCATTGTAGTAACTGTTTGTTTGTATGCAACATTGTGCAAGAATGTATAGAGGCAGAGACGCAGATCTGTGTGAGTGTGTTTGTGACTTGTGTGTATTCATGTCCACCTGCCTGTCTGAGTCACACAGCAATGGAATATAGAATAGAATATTCCCCAAACCATTGTGCCCTAAAATAAAAAACACCAGTCTACGTATGTCTCCAACACTGTGTGTCACACTCCTACTCACTTCGGCATGGACAGACAGACAGACAGACAGACAGACAGACAGACAGACAGACAGACAGACAGACAGAGAGGCCAAAAGCACGCCCCCCTCACATCCCAGCACCACCCTGACAGTCCTAGTGCCAGGCTAACCAACCAGCCATGTGCCAAGCCACCACCCAAGCAATCTGCCCGGCAGCCACCTCAAACCCCAAATGCTAGCTAAACATTCAGGCAGGCCAGCCTTCCTCGTGCTGCACTCGTATTTCGCTTCAATAAAAGCAGCTACATGTACACAGAGAGATGTCAGAAGTAACACATTTATACTTTGTTGTGCAGCGGTGTCGTGCACCAATAATAGGCAGTCTCTGAACTTGTCAATTGGCTATTTTAAGCGCTCGAAAACCGCCGCACAAGGAAGTAGTCAAGTCTTAGCAGTCAGTGTATCAGACCAAACCTTGCCCTCGAATAATTGTCTGCAGCCCGCAACATTCTCAATGCAGCTTTCTATCTGGAAAACAATGTACAGTAGGATAAAGCTCTTAATGGTGTGGACCATCTTAAAGATCCGTTCTTCTAACATTCTTCAAAGCCAGCTGAAAGAAAAGGTACCAAGTCAAATCCTGACTGTTAATTCAACTCTGAGAGTGTAAAAAGTGACCTGCAAGAGTAAGTTCTTTAGTTAAATTATCAATCAGGGATTATACTGTGCAGTCGCGTGGTCCTGTCACAGATGATCTGTACAGCTTCCTTCAGCCTCGCTAATTGACATGGGATATGTACACTGGGTTGCTCGCGGATGCAACGTGTCATGAGCTCGCAGGTCTGCTATTTTCGATGCGCGACGCCGTCTGAATTGGGCTCAACTGTCAGTGCTGAAGCTGGAGGAGACGATGGGAAAAGACAGACACAGTCGCAGGGGGATGGAGGAAAAATCATGGACACAATCACAGAGGAGAGAGAAAGAGAGGACCCACGCTACATACCACGTGCACAGGCTGTCTGACTGAAGGTCTGTGTATCTTTAAAATCTGTACAAAATCTAACGGGTGGACGAACGGAACAGATTAGAACAAAGCCGAGGCAGTATAGTGTGCAACATAGCAGACCCTAAGGTGTCAGCACACATGTGTAGAGATTCACACACCCACACACGCATACACACACACACACACTATGCATTGCATCCTCATCTCACATGCAGTGCAGATTAATAACTCACATGCTGCAGTTGGGTAACAAGCCAGACCAGCGGTCTGCAGAAGTGAGAGGAGAGAAGGATGGAGAGGGATGACCGGAGGAGAAAATAAAAAGCCAGCGGCAGGATCCACACACACAGGGTCACACACACGCGCACACACACACACACACACTAACACAGAGGTCAACGGAGGCTAAGCTGCGAACAGGCTACCTCCAGGAAGTCGCAGCATCACAGGACAGGCCCTTCAGACTCCTTTGTTTCCTTTGATGATGAGAGCTGGAGAATGAACCAACCCGTATGGGTTGGTTCATTCTCTTCCATTCACTCCCCTCCCTCTCTAGCTCTCTCTCTCTCTCTAACCGTGCATGCGCTCCCATTTCCCCCCTTGATCGACCACCTCTGCCCCCCCTCATCCCTCCCTCCCTATCTCTCTGACTCTCTCTCTCACACACACACACACACACACACACACACACACACACACACACACACACACACACACACACACACACACACACACACACACACACACACACACACACACACACACACACACACACACACACACACACACACACACACACACACCACACTATCTCTCGCTCCATCCGTCCTCTTCCTCCCAGCTAAGGTCTCCACACAAAGCCAGACTAGGCTCCAGGATTAGGGTGTCAAAGCACCCACTGCCCTCCCCCAACCTTCCCACATACCGAACTTGCAGCTCGCTCACAGACACACGCATGCATGCACGCACTCACACACACACACACACACACACTGTATAAACACACGCCCACATTTGTGCATGCGTGCCCACACACACACACACACGCCTGTCACAACACGCTTCTCTAGGTCAAAAGGCAAGTATTTGGGCAACCTCCTTTCATTGTCAAAATTGTTACACAGTAAAATCCAGTCAAATTCTGACAAATTAAACGAACACTTAGGATTTTACTGTGAAATACAACTGCAGGCTACTACCCAAGGCTTTACAAATATAGCTGTAACACTCTAAGTATGAACTGAATGCAAGTGCATAAAAGAAATTTACATTTACATCTATTTAGCATGCCCATATGGTTTATAGATTCAAATGTTAAAACATAGGGTTGGATGTTTTCATTTAACACTGAAAATGGGCCGTTTTAGAGTTAAATGAACAATTTGCTGAGTAATGTCATAGATACTGTACTGTATATCATGCTGATTTACAAACAACTGTCCCTCAAAATCTCAGTAGAAAATACTAAAAGACGCGAAGCCTGGCACAGTTTAGTTTTATCATGAAGAAAATCCCTCTGATGCATTGCAGATTCAGCTTAAGTACATGATTTAGGCTGTCTTTCTTTCCACAGTGGTAGGAACTTTGCACAGGTATGCATGCATGGTGTTTGGCCCTGCTGTTTGTGACACTGTCGGTACTGAAAGGGGTGTGGGGGTGGGTTTGCTTGTTATTTTATCGTTTTGTTTTGTTGCGTTCGTTTTATGTTGTGTATGCGAGAAATACGAGAATCCCTTTGATGTGTGGCCGGGGGAAATAGTTGGCTGTGTGTTAGACTGGTTGGATTTGGGGGAGCTACGGTGTAGCAGTCCCACTGAACCCCTCTGGCTGTCACTAGCAGAGCTGCATCACTCTGTGTGTGTGTGTGTGTGTGTGTGTGTGTGTGTGTGTGTGTGCGTGCGTGCGTGCGTGCGTGCGTGCGTGCGTGCGTGCGTGCGTGCGTGCGTGCGTGCGTGCGTCCGTACTGAGGGGGAGGTTTAGGGATCGGTTCACCCCACGGCAGTCTGAGTCAACCACAATGAATAGCTGCACATAATTAGGCTCCATTATTGCTTATTAACACACACCGATAACGGCTGGGCGACAACACTCCCACCCACACATATGGCTACTACCAACAAAGGATTCCCTCAATGCTTTCACTGACTGGGGGAAAACTGCACTACACCTCTCACCTTGGGTCAGCAACAAAGATCTGACTGGGATGCGTTTGAAAGTTGAAATAGTGATCATTAACTACTGTAAATCACATACTTGTACAGCACTGTTTCTCAAACAGTAGGTCAGGACCCATTTGTGGGCCACGGACCAATTTTTATAGGTCACGACTCAAGTAAAAATCCCATTTTCTATATAATACATTTGAAAACCTACAAACAAATTTAAACAGAAATTCTATGAATAAAAAAATAAAAAAATTAAGGAGTAGTGAAAATAGATAATCTACAAGCTCGCAACACAGCGCGAAGCGACTCGTTGTGTGCTTACAGATCTGCTGTTTTCACTAGTTTGGGTCCCGGGCAAACTTCTAATCTCTCTTTTGGGTCTCGACCTGAAAAGTATGGGAACCACTGCTCTACAGCCTTGTGTATTGATTAAGTGTTAGGTTATTTATTGATGAAGTGCAGTTGCTAAGCTATTATTATAATATACATTTTCAGACAGAAACAGCATGAAAGCTAATCAATTTCACAGATTTTATTCGTAATATTATTTAACGTGAGTGTTTAATATCATTTCACGTGAGGCGAGTCGTCTAGAAATGAGTCTGTCTGTGAGTCTGTGAAACCGTCTGTGAGGGTCCAACTCACACAACCACTGGACCGATCAGAGCCAATTTCTTGTACAGGCTGCCAGTAGGCCAAGGAAGTAACTTTAATTTGATAATGGAAGTCAATGGGGGTCAGATAAGGTTGAAACCTTGCCCAAATGTGGACTATAATTAGTAAAAGGTACTTATAATATACGTACTTGATACAGTCTTTTTTCACTCTCTACCAAATCTCTTTCTGCCCCAGGATAATGGATTTTGATTATCGCAATAATATCGTAAATCGCGATTTCTTTGGTCACAACAATCGTGATATGACATTTTCATATCCTCCCATCCCTAGTTGTGCGCTGCTGTGGGGTTTCTGTGCCCAGTGGAGCTGGAGGGAGAGGAAGGGGAAGCGAGTGAAGAGCGCTTGACACCGAGGGTCAGCTGTGGAAACAGAAAGGCTGACAGAGGGAGACGACGGGGGAGGATTTAGAGAGGATCGGGGGCAAAGAAAGAGAGAAAGGATAACAGATAATGGAGGAGGACATGATTAAAAAGGTAATAACTTCCTCCTCTTCTCCCTTGATCCACACATGTTCCCAGAGACGCACGCACGCACGCGCACACGCACGCACACACACACACACACACACACACACACACACACACACACACACACACACACACACACACACACACACACACACACACACACACACACACACACACACACACACACACACACACACACACACACACACACGCCCCTCTCTGATCGTAAAACGCCTGGGCGTCTCACTGTCTCCATCCATCATGGGGCCCAATCACGCTGTCGCATCGCTTTTAATTAAGTAGTGCCAACCAATTAGGGCGCAGAATGAGGCCTCCACAAACTGCTTTAGTATCCTTTTCCTCCCCACAAACACACCTCACTCACACACACACACACACACACACGCACACGCACACACACACACACACACACACACACACACACACACACACACACACACACACACACACACACACACACACACACAAATGCTGCACCTCACACAAGCACATAGAAAGACCCCCAGGCTCTGTGTGGAGGGGAGCAGACAGACTGCGTGAATAATAAGACATTTGGGGGGGCTGCAGCTGTGCAATGGTGCAATTAACAGCACACACACACAAACAGACCAATCAAGAACAAACCTAGGGGGACCCTGACATGGAGTGCGATGGAAAACGGTTGAGTGAATGGGTCACCTGTGTGTGTGTGTGTGTGTGTGTGTGTGTGTGTGTGTGTGTGTGTGTGTGTGTGTGTGTGTGTGTGTGTGTGTGTGTGTGTGTGTGTGTGTGTGTGTGTGTGTGTGTACCTCGAGGGATCCATTCCAGACTATTCGTCTCAGTCCCATTTATACAGCGGATGACACCTGGGCTACTGTCAACCAAATATATGTATGATGATAAGCAAGGGCTTCACATTCTTATCTAGAACAACAACTGCAGCTGGATTCACCTTGCTTCATACCCAGCCTGTATTGATATGATTGATAATCCCCATCGGCCCAAGGGCCGATAACGGCTATCTGTTGGATAACCTTGGACAATGATGAATGCCTGGGTGATATACAGGTGTTTATACTGTAGGTCTATACATGGTTCCAAAATTAAAAATTTGACACCCCCTATGCATTTGATGTACAATGTGTGTCCTGAATCGCTCTGGAGTGTCTGCAAAATGCTTGAATTGTGAATTGGAAAAAAGAGTGTGCTGCAAGCATTACACAACATATAGTCCTAATAATGTAAAATATGCTATCCTATATGATTTAATGTTAAAACAGGAGTCACAATCTTAATATCAATCAATTTTGGTATGGGGACCAGTGCAGGAGCAGGAATGTTGAATTCTTTTCTCCATCAAATATTTCAGAAATAGCTAAAATATCAGATCTACGAGCTCGTGAAAGTATAAAACAAGGCTTAAGTGATTAAACCCAAGGAAAGAAACAGGGTGTGTGTGTGTGTGTGTGTGTGCGTGCACGCGCGCGCATGCGTGTGTGTGTGTGTGTGTGTGTGTGTGTGTGTGTGTGTGTGTGTGTGTGTGTGTTTGCGTGACTTGCCGCTGACCCCTGACTACAAAAGCTGTTGTGTGCTACGTGACCAATGAGCTGGTGTAATGGATTTGATTCATCATCATCTACGCTGCAGGCTGCAGACATTACAGTATGTTAAACAAGAAAGATACTGTAAGGATTGTTTTAAGACCACACACAGCTGCGCTATATTGGGTTTCCTTTACACCCTCTGATCGTCACTGTAGAACTCTCATTCTGTATATTATATACGTACACACCATTCAGAAGATGTATATGACATGCTGACAGTCACACACAGCAAGCAAGCAAACACAGACTCTCTAAAGAAGCTAGGGACATTAGAAAGGTAACAGAGTTACAAAACAAAGTGTTTTTTTTGTATGTGTGTGTTATGTGTCAGTTTGTACGTGCGTTGTGCGTGTGCTTCAGTAATACGCACGTATTTTGTGTTTCAGAATGTGTGTGTGTGCGTGTGTGTGCGTGCGTGCGTGCGTTTGTTCGTGCGTGCGTTTGTGCATGCGTGGTGTTTATAGAGCGAGACATCAGTGTGACAGGCATGATCAGTGTGGGCCCCTCAGAGTGCACGACATGGGGGACATAAGAATGTGTTCACAAGTTATCACAACCAACCAACCCACACTGCCGTACTAACTGCACAAACATAGCCATCCAACTGAGTGTACACAAAGTAACCGAATGGACCCACACGGGACAGTTTGGTTACATCCGTGGTTCCGTACACTCTATTGAGTTACAAGTGGATAAATTAAAGCATTCAATAATTCTAGACCTAAATGGGTAAAACACATTTTGTTGGGGACCGCCTGGACCCCGCCACCAATACTTTGCAGCATATCTGAAACACATCCTCACAGTTTGAGATGGACTTGTACTTGAAGTCACGTGATGATCGCGCACTGCAGCTTGCTGCGCTAGCCGACACTAATCTCACACAGCTGATTAGATTCTCAGCTTTGCCAGTTTCAAAGTGGGTTTTGTCCCCTCAGCGCGAGACAGCTTGATGTACGAGTACACCCTCTGGACGTGATGCTAGGATGTCACAAGGACTTATCCCAAATCCAAGCCTTGATGCTGATTGCCAAGCAGGGAGGCAGTGGGTACCATTTGTAGTCTTTGGTATGACTCAGCCAAGGATTTAGTGTGGAAAGTCCATTTACTCAATTTTGAACTGCGAAGTGCCACACCGGGCAACCACTTTTGGAAAAAACACCCTTTCAGTCCAGGGCTGTTCAATCTGGAATGACCTACCTCTATTAATAAGAGACTGTTTGTCATTTCCATCCTTCAAGTTTAACCTAAAAAAATGGTTACTTGACAATCAAACGTGTGACCATGTATAGTCTAAATAGTCTTAATAGTATAGCACATGTATGTATAGTATAGTTTTTATTGTCCTTTTTGCGAATGTAGGGTTCTTACTGTTGGAATAGTATAGTACTTGTATGTATGTGTTTTAGGTGTCTTCTCTTGATGTAAGTTTGTTGTTGTTGGTATATGGTTTGTTTTGTGTTTCATGTGGGGACTACGGATTGAATTTAGCATTCTTGCTAAGTCCGGTATATTTACATTGCTTTATGTAGTGTCCATTAATATACGCTGTCCGGTCCAAAAAAATAAAAAAAAATTACTGTCCACCACATCTCAGAGGCAAATATTGTACTTTTACTCCACTATAATTATTTGACAACTTTAGTTAATAGTTACTTTGATGATTCTGATTATTATTACAAAACATACATTAACCACTTCAGCCCTGCTGTATACACATTTCGGCCATTCGAAAATAGCCGATCTACAAGCTCACATGTGAGCTAGATCTGCTATTTTCAAAAGATTTTATGCATTTGAAAACCTCTAAAAGACATTGTTTGGGGGCCCAGACAAAGCCAGATGTTGGAGCTTAGCTCAAAAAAGGAACAAGTAATTAAAGTAGCACACAGGACATAGCAATGCAGCAGATGAAAGCTATGGAACAGAATCATATAGTATAGGCTACCCTACGGTAAGCAAATATAGGACACTTGAAACCAAGACAAGCCCAGTTTAATTTCTACAATGTCCTCCATTCAGGTCATCAGAGCCCTATTCACCACCCCAACCAATTGACTCCTTAATTCTAAACTGAAGTCAAACCACAGAAACGCTGATAGCCTATCCTGTTGGGAAATCCACAGCGATCGTTCTGGAGCTGTTGAACGAGCTCACCCACACATGCCCTCTGCAATCACAATGCCCTCTTTTCACACACCTCGGGAGACCCTCCTCCCTGCAATAGTTTGCGGTGGAGGGAAGCCATGTTTTTTTTTTTGGGGGGGGGGGGAAAGAGCAGACTAAGTACAGAGTGAAAGGTCAAGTTTATTATGTATTGACGATTCAAGTGGTTAAATATCTGAAAACACACATTGACATGAATCTAAAATACACTGATGATTGTGCGGTCAAATGATTAAACTATGGAATCTATGAAAAGTTGTGGGGGTCCCTGCTTCATCTCTCTCTCAACTAAGGGGTCCTTGGCCTGAAAACGTTGAAAACCCCTGTTTTATACAGTCCAGATCTAGAACAGTGTTTCCCAAAGATAGGGCCACAAAGTGTGAATAACTATCCAGATTTTTTTCTTTTTCTTTTTGGAGCTGTGTGAAGCACAGGCTCCCTATACGTGGCCGTGTGGGTCTGTGTGTGTGTGTGTGTCTGTATGTAGCCTGAACTTCCTAAACTTCGGCACGCTACTAGTCCCACAGTTTTGCCACCACACACTCGCGCCATATGTCAAATCGACCGGCTTACTCGGGAATCGTGGGCTAGTAACTTGCTAAGAGAAAGGTTCAATAGTTTAATTGATATTAATTTATTAGTGAATTAATTTTTCCCATTGACTTATAATGGGAATCGCAAAAACTCACATTCAATTATTTGTCTCTCGCAAACCATAGGGGCTAGAGTTTCAAGACTTGGAGAGGAGGTTCATAATGATTTCAAGGATTAAATAAAAAATAATTGTGTCATTTGGCCGCATGGTGGCGCCATAACACCCCACTTTACGTTTTGGCCTGTAACTCTTGAACCGTAGGTCGGAAAATGAAAAATCTTTTTTCCCTGGATTCCTTGGGTCATGTCGCATCTCCCCATATAGGCCACGCCCATTTGCGCCAGGATAGATTTTCCGCCATCTTGAATTTTCTCCAAAACACACTTTTTGCTCCTTTTCCTACATATTTTCTTCAAATGTCACAAAAAACGGTACACATGATCCACACACACACACACACACACACACACACACACACACACACACACACACACACACACACACACACAAAACACACACACACACACACACACACACACACACACACACACACACACACACACACACACACACACACACACACACACACACACACACACACACACACAGCTCAACTTCACACGGGTGTGATTTTTTTTTACATCTTCAGTTCTTTCTTTGTTTCAGTTTTAAAAAAATAATCACAATGAGCTTTTAGATCGTCTATTTTTGGAATAGGGCTAATTCATTCATAATGTAATCTTGTTTGGGTCCTATAAGAGCTGGGAGCTAAAACAGTTTGGTTAAAAATAGTAGCCCTAATGCATGCATGTTGTTGGAACAGTAAAACACTTGCTTGTCAGCACATGAACTGACCTATCATGTATCAAGCATTTCTGATGATGAGGCCCTTTTTTGGGGTTAAAACACTATGTTCTGTACACTACCACAAACACAGTACAACCCTGTGCTAATCGATTCATGTGGAACTGTAAGGGTCCTTAACAACACTGAGGGTTGTACTGTATACTACCGGCACAAACTAGGGCTGGTACAAACTATCTGCCTGGCTGCAGCACATACCTTTATGGAGAGAGAAAGGGAAGCCCCGGTGTGTGAGCTAGGAGTGCCATGCTGTATGTCTGTGGCGTGCGGTGGTAAGCCAGAAGCCACCACCTCTACACCAACCGTCTCTGTCTCGGAGGATGTGGAGAGATTTATTGTGCTCTTCTTTGGTTGGTTATTACCATACGAATGACCGTCTTCTCACCAGCCTGACACAGGCTTAGTCACCAGTAAGACTCCCTAATCGAGAGATAAGCGACCGTTGGTCGCTTATCTCCACAAATATCACAACCTCCACCTCTCACGTCATACGGGTAGCCATAGTTACACCTGGAATGTTGAATCTCCATATATGGAGATAACCTACGCATCACACAAAGTCTGACCTCACCAGCCCATACTTGGGCATGGACGACTTATATCTCCATATACGGAGATGGCCATATATGGAGATACGATGACATCACAGAGTCCACAGCTGATGATGTGGCGTGATGTCATACAATACACAAACAAGCCCTATATAAAGGGGCAATTCTCACCAGGGAAGAGAGCATTGCCTGGAATGTTGAATCTCCATATATGGAGATAACCTACGCATCACACAAAGTCTGACCTCACCAGCCCATACTTGGGCATGGACGACTTATATCTCCATATACGGAGATGGCCATATATGGAGATACGATGACATCACAGAGTCCACAGCTGATGATGTGGCGTGATGTCATACAATAAACAAACAAGCCCTATATACTGATGCGATACGATGACATCACAGAGTCCACAGCTGATGATGTGGCGTGATGTCATACAATAAACAAACAAGCCCTATATACTGATGCGGAGATATGAGCAGGGCAAAGGTGTGACGTGTGACGTGTGACCGACCGACCGACCGACCAACCGACCGACCGACCGACGGACGGCCGGTGGAGGTTTTCATAGTAAACTGCTCCCTGACGGTCGCAATTAAAGCTCCACGCACGCACGCACGCACGCACGCACGCACGCACGCTCGCTCTTATATTCATGCATGCATGTGTGCGCACACAGATGCACAAATACACAAACTCTTGCATGCATGCATGTGTGTGCATATTATGCATTCACACACACATATACAGTACATGTTCACACACGCACGCACGCTAGGGATGGGACGATATGAACATTTCATGTCACGTTTATTGTGACGCAAGAAATCGCAGTTTACGATATCACGATAGTCAAAATCCATTATCCTGGGGCGGAACATTTGACAAAAAATTGCCGATCTACAGGCTTGTACAGTAGATCGGCTATTTTTTGGCAAAGACATTTGATAGAGACTGAAAAAAAGACGTATGTTGTATCAAGTACGCATATTATAAGTTTGCTTTGCTTTTACCAATTATAGAGGGTTTAAGAAGTGGTACCAGATACAGTCTGCAGCTCGGCAAATAAAAGATGAATTGATCCCAGTGCATGACTGAGGACGATATCACGATAAATTAAATCTCCACGATATGATTATCGCACTTGTGGAGTGCGCGCGCGCACGCACACACACACACACACACACACACACACACACACACACACACACACACACACACACACACACTAATGAGTACACACAAACACTTCTTCTAATAGTAATAAGAGAGAGGGTGTTTTTGTGCGTGCACAGAGAACAGCTGAACATCTACACATCTACGCACCGTGGCAATCCTATTAAGAGGAATGGGTGCACTATGTCCACGCACACACACACGCACACGCACACGCACACACACACACACACACACACACACACACACACACACACACACAATTAATGGCACTGGGAGTGCTGGCTATCACATAAAGCTCTGTGCGTGTGTCCATATACCTCGTATATCAGGAGCCAGAACTAACTAACGCCTGTCCAAGTTTAATAAGCCAATGCAGGGAAGCCTTTGTTCCTTCCATGTGATTCATGACTATGGGTGTTGGAAGTGTGAATATGTGTGTGTGTGTGTGGGGGGGGGGGGGGGGGCCTAATATTTCTCTTTTTTTTGGCAGACACCAAAAATAGTATGTTTCCAAAATATAAGCACCAGTCTGAAGAGAACCGGGGCGAGAGATAAAAAGCAGGTGTGTACACACAAACACGCACGTGTACATGTGGTGCATGCGCACACATATACAACACGGGCGTGCGTGCGCTGCTCTTGTATGATTTTGTACAATTTGTATTGGTGTGATGAGATGACCAAATTAGGGATGGGACGAGAAGCGATATTATCGTTTATCGTGATCAAAAAAAAAAAAAATCACACCCGTGTGAACTGAGCGGTGGTCGTGGAGGCTGCGCAACAGCAAAACAAATATATATATACCTGTATATATATATAATAAAAAATATTAAAACAATATTAAACAAAATATTAATAATAAAATGCATGTCACTCAGGCCGCCACTGGTATCCATCCATTGTGTGTGTGTGTGTGTGTGTGTGTGTGTGTGTGTGTGTGTGTGTGTGTGTGTGTGTGTGGGGTCTGGCCTGAACAACAGCGCCCCTCCCTTAACATGTGTGGCCAAAAAAGGTACTGTAGGCTACAGACAGACAGACAGACACGCAGACAGACAGACAGACATACCCACACACACGGCCACGTATAGGAGCGTTGTGACCACCGCTCAAAAAACTCACGATAATCGTATTGTGGAATCGTCCTCCGTTCATGCACTGGGATCAATTCACCTTTTATTTGCCGAGCTGATTATACGGTACCATTTAAACCCTCTATTGGTAAAACGTAATTATTTATAATATACTTACTTGATAGTCTTTTTTTTTTTTTCTCTACCAAATCTCTTTGCCAAAAAACTGCCAAAAATAGCAGATCTACAAGACGGATGTTGGGGATATTCTGATTATCGCGATAATATGGTAAATCGCGATTTCTTTGGACACAATAATCGTGATATGAAATTTTCATATCGTCCCATCCCTAGACCAAATAGACTGATGATGGCACTTATGAGAGGCAGCATATGGAATATAGCGATTAGACAATGGCCACACTCTCACACACAGACCCACACACACATGCACGCACACACACGCACAGTGTCGCACACACACACACACACACACACACACACACACACACACACACACACACACACACACACACACACACACACACACACACACACACACACACACACACACACACACACACACACACACACACACACACACACACGCTCCTCCTACATCATGACAGGCTGAACTCACCAGGCGCTGGCCAGGATGACCAGCAGTCTCCCTATCTCTTCCGACACCATCTGTTTCTCCCACCACCATCATCACGGCCCACCAGTCTAACACAGTGGTTCTCAACCTTTTCAGGCCGCAACGCCCAAAATAATCATATTTTAACTGGGGGTCACTAAGAGTTGAGGCATTACATTTTGTATAACACGGTTCTATTGTGAAAATAGCAGATCTACATGCTCACAACGCTTCGTTGCGAGGCGTTGTGAGCAAGTAGATCTGCTATTTTCAAAATTTGTGTCTCTAATATTTGACAATTTGGCCAATGTTTAATTTGTCATTTTGGAGGTTTAAAAAGTCCTTAAATTGTCACTTAGCTGAAGTAGCTACTGTACTATAACTTTTTGTAAACAACTTCACAGTGTGTTCTATGTGCAACAGGTTGGTATAATTAAAAAAACTTCACAGTATATACATACATATATATTTATTTTAATGTACAGTAGGTGCAGTTCAGCCTCAGTATCTATTATGTACTGTTCGTGAGGCTCGAGCATAATAGTGCAGGGAAAGGGACGAGTGGGATGGGGAT